>NC_067195.1:6791667-7103542 GCF_000699445.3 Schistosoma haematobium
GTCGTCACTGTCCTTCAACGACATTGGTCATTAGTCATACAGTAATTTTCATCACAGGTGCTGATTCGAAAAAATGACTCTCCCTTCCGATCGATTACAGCTGCTCTTTGAACGACATTTGGAGTTATTAGTGAAATTCCGCACGCAGCTGCTAAATCACTCATGTTATGAAGACGCGTCGGAAGTGGATGGATGGATATCTCAATTACACAGTGAGCTGGAAAATGACAGCAGCCTCCATGAATCCTCGATGAACTGTACTTCAAACGAAACAGTCATCCATGATGCGCCCAGTGGTCCAGTACTTTCTATTCCAGAAACATGCCCGGTAATGGAGTCAAACTCCATCATCCCCGAAACAGCATGTACAGGCAGTAGCATATCCAGCTCACGAAAAGATCCTGTTGTTTTGCCAGAAAATGTGTCCCATACATCAAATAATGGTCAGAAATCTAATACAATTTTGATAGATGCTGTTTGTTTTAGTGACCTATTATCAACTAATGTAATTTTGAAGAGATCTGATGGAAATGTTTCACAAAAATCAAACCCTAATGACCTCATATCTACTGTCGCTGATCCTCACCATCTAATCAGTTCTAGTGGACTCTCTATTCAATGCGGGAAATATGCTTCAAATAGAGTCACACTAACTGTTCCTTGGGTATACGAGGACCCAACATTATTTCGAGGGGGAGGATAGACGCGAGAAAAATTTAAAATCTGGACATCAACTCCGGATCTCCAAAAAGGGAGGTGTTGGGATATTCAGGAAAATATCCCAAAATTATCCTGTTAAGCCTAATGCTATCCTTGGACATGAAATGGTATCATCTTATTGGTCAATATTTATTTAACGTGTCATTTTCCTACTGGCCATTATTGTACAATGTTATTTTCTATTTTATGGTACGTTGTGGTCTGCTTGACTGGTATATAAACAAAGTATGTTTGAAATATAATGATTCATATATCCGAGGCTGAAACTTGTGTTCTGGACTTAACTGGCTGGGTTGGACAGGGAAGCGGGACCAATCAGAACCCTAGGTCGTTCTACGTGTTTGTGCGTCTTTGGTCCAATCAATAATTCGCTACCCCCTTAATCAGCAGCATTTATTTTCACGTTATAACAATTGGCGACGGGGTGAAGAAAAGATACAATCCAAAGTCATCCTGTAATTGGACGAAATCCAGTCTAATTATCAACCAATCAGCATCCAGCTTGTCGTCACTGTCCTTCAACGACATTGGTCATTAGTCATACAGTAATTTTATCACAGGTGCTGATTCGAAAAATGACTCTCCCTTCCGATCGATTACAGCTGCTCTTTGAACGACATTTGGAGTTATTAGTCAAATTCCGCACGCAGCTGCTAAATCACTCATGTTATGAAGACGCGTCGGAAGTGGATGGATGGATATCTCAATTACACAGTGAGCTGGAAAATGACAGCAGCCTCCATGAATCCTCGATGAACTGTACTTCAAACGAAACAGTCATCCATGATGCGCCCAGTGGTCCAGTACTTTCTATTCCAGAAACATGCCCGGTAATGGAGTCAAACTCCATCATCCCCCAAACAGCATGTACAGGCAGTAGCATATCCAGCTCACGAAAAGATCCTGTTGTTTTGCCAGAAAATGTGTCCCATACATCAAATAATGGTCAGAAATCTAATACAATTTTGATAGATGCTGTTTGTTTTAGTGACCTATTATCAACTAATGTAATTTTGAAGAGATCTGATGGAAATGTTTCACAAAAATCAAACCCTAATGACCTCATATCTACTGTCGCTGATCCTCACCATCTAATCAGTTCTAGTGGACTCTCTATTCAATGCGGGAAATATGCTTCAAATAGAGTCACACTAACTGTTCCTTGGGTATACGAGGACCCAACATTATTTCGAGGGGGAGGATAGACGCGAGAAAAATTTAAAATCTGGACATCAACTCCGGATCTCCAAAAAGGGAGGTGTTGGGATATTCAGGAAAATATCCCAAAAATTATCCTGTTAAGCCTAATGCTATCCTTGGACATGAAATGGTATCATCTTATTGGTCAATATTTATTTAACGTGTCATTTTCCTACTGGCCATTATTGTACAATGTTATTTTCTATTTTATGGTACGTTGTGGTCTGCTTGACTGGTATATAAACAAAGTATGTTTGAAATATAATGATTCATATATCCGAGGCTGAAACTTGTGTTCTGGACTTAACTGGCTGGGTTGGACAGGGAAGCGGGACCAATCAGAACCCTAGGTCGTTCTACGTGTTTGTGCGTCTTTGGTGATCAATAATTCGCTACCCCTTAATCAGCAGCATTTATTTTCACGTTATAACAATTGGCGACGGGGTGAAGAAAAGATACAATCCAAAGTCATCCTGTAATTGGACGAAATCCAGTCTAATTATCAACCAATCAGCATCCAGCTTGTCGTCACTGTCCTTCAACGACATTGGTCATTAGTCATACAGTAATTTTCATCACAGGTGCTGATTCGAAAAAATGACTCTCCCTTCCGATCGATTACAGCTGCTCTTTGAACGACATTTGGAGTTATTAGTGAAATTCCGCACGCAGCTGCTAAATCACTCATGTTATGAAGACGCGTCGGAAGTGGATGGATGGATATCTCAATTACACAGTGAGCTGGAAAATGACAGCAGCCTCCATGAATCCTCGATGAACTGTACTTCAAACGAAACAGTCATCCATGATGCGCCCAGTGGTCCAGTACTTTCTATTCCAGAAACATGCCCGGTAATGGAGTCAAACTCCATCATCCCCGAAACAGCATGTACAGGCAGTAGCATATCCAGCTCACGAAAAGATCCTGTTGTTTTGCCAGAAAATGTGTCCCATACATCAAATAATGGTCAGAAATCTAATACAATTTTGATAGATGCTGTTTGTTTTAGTGACCTATTATCAACTAATGTAATTTTGAAGAGATCTGATGGAAATGTTTCACAAAAATCAAACCCTAATGACCTCATATCTACTGTCACTGATCCTCACCATCTAATCAGTTGTAGTGGACTCTCTATTCAATGCGGGAAATATGCTTCAAATAGAGTCACACTAACTGTTCCTTGGGTATACGAGGACCCAACATTATTTCGAGGGGAGGATAGACGCGAGAAAAATTTAAAATCTGGACATCAACTCCGGATCTCCAAAAAGGGAGGTGTTGGGATATTCAGGAAAATATCCCAAAAATTATCCTGTTAAGCCTAATGCTATCCTTGGACATGAAATGGTATCATCTTATTGGTCAATATTTATTTAACGTGTCATTTTCCTACTGGCCATTATTGTACAATGTTATTTTCTATTTTATGGTACGTTGTGGTCTGCTTGACTGGTATATAAACAAAGTATGTTTGAAATATAATGATTCATATATCCGAGGCTGAAACTTGTGTTCTGGACTTAACTGGCTGGGTTGGACAGGGAAGCGGGACCAATCAGAACCCTAGGTCGTTCTACGTGTTTGTGCGTCTTTGGTCCGATCAATAATTCGCTACCCCTTAATTAGCAGCATTTATTTTCACGTTATAACAATTGGCGACGGGGTGAAGAAAAGATACAATCCAAAGTCATCCTGTAATTGGACGAAATCCAGTCTAATTATCAACCAATCAGCATCCAGCTTGTCGTCACTGTCCTTCAACGACATTGGTCATTAGTCATACAGTAATTTTCATCACAGGTGCTGATTCGAAAAAATGACTCTCCTTCCGATCGATTACAGCTGCTCTTTGAACGACATTTGGAGTTATTAGTCAAATTCCGCATGCAGCTGCTAAATCACTCATGTTATGAAGACGCGTCGGAAGTGGATGGATGGATATCTCAATTACACAGTGAGCTGGAAAATGACAGCAGCCTCCATGAATCCTCGATGAACTGTACTTCAAACGAAACAGTCATCCATGATGCGCCCAGTGGTCCAGTACTTTCTATTCCAGAAACATGCCCGGTAATGGAGTCAAACTCCATCATCCCCGAAACAGCATGTACAGGCAGTAGCATATCCAGCTCACGAAAAGATCCTGTTGTTTTGCCAGAAAATGTGTCCCATACATCAAATAATGGTCAGAAATCTAATACAATTTTGATAGATGCTGTTTGTTTTAGTGACCTATTATCAACTAATGGAATTTTGAAGAGATCTGATGGAAATGTTTCACAAAAATCAAACCCTAATGACCTCATATCTACTGTCGCTGATCCTCACCATCTAATCAGTTCTAGTGGACTCTCTATTCAATGCGGGAAATATGCTTCAAATAGAGTCACACTAACTGTTCCTTGGGTATACGAGGACCCAACATTATTTCGAGGGGGAGGATAGACGCGAGAAAATTTAAAATCTGGACATCAACTCCGGATCTCCAAAAAGGGAGGTGTTGGGATATTCAGGAAAATATCCCAAAAATTATCCTGTTAAGCCTAATGCTATCCTTGGACATGAAATGGTATCATCTTATTGGTCAATATTTATTTAACGTGTCATTTTCCTACTGGCCATTATTGTACAATGTTATTTTCTATTTTATGGTACGTTGTGGTCTGCTTGACTGGTATATAAACAAAGTATGTTTGAAATATAATGATTCATATATCCGAGGCTGAAACTTGTGTTCTGGACTTAACTGGCTGGGTTGGACAGGGAAGCGGGACCAATCAGAACCCTAGGTCGTTCTACGTGTTTGTGCGTCTTTGGTCCGATCAATAATTCGCTACCCCTTAATTAGCAGCATTTATTTTCACGTTATAACAATTGGCGACGGGGTGAAGAAAAGATACAATCCAAAGTCATCCTGTAATTGGACGAAATCCAGTCTAATTATCAACCAATCAGCATCCAGCTTGTCGTCACTGTCCTTCAACGACATTGGTCATTAGTCATACAGTAATTTTCATCACAGGTGCTGATTCGAAAAAATGACTCTCCCTTCCGATCGATTACAGCTGCTCTTTGAACGACATTTGGAGTTATTAGTCAAATTCCGCACGCAGCTGCTAAATCACTCATGTTATGAAGACGCGTCGGAAGTGGATGGATGGATATCTCAATTACACAGTGAGCTGGAAAATGACAGCAGCCTCCATGAATCCTCGATGAACTGTACTTCAAACGAAACAGTCATCCATGATGCGCCCAGTGGTCCAGTACTTTCTATTCCAGAAACATGCCCGGTAATGGAGTCAAACTCCATCATCCCCGAAACAGCATGTACAGGCAGTAGCATATCCAGCTCACGAAAAGATCCTGTTGTTTTGCCAGAAAATGTGTCCCATACATCAAATAATGGTCAGAAATCTAATACAATTTTGATAGATGCTGTTTGTTTTAGTGACCTATTATCAACTAATGGAATTTTGAAGAGATCTGATGGAAATGTTTCACAAAAATCAAACCCTAATGACCTCATATCTACTGTCGCTGATCCTCACCATCTAATCAGTTCTAGTGGACTCTCTATTCAATGCGGGAAATATGCTTCAAATAGAGTCACACTAACTGTTCCTTGGGTATACGAGGACCCAACATTATTTCGAGGGGGAGGATAGACGCGAGAAAAATTTAAAATCTGGACATCAACTCCGGATCTCCAAAAGGGAGGTGTTGGGATATTCAGGAAAATATCCCAAAATTATCCTGTTAAGCCTAATGCTATCCTTGGACATGAAATGGTATCATCTTATTGGTCAATATTTATTTAACGTGTCATTTTCCTACTGGCCATTATTGTACAATGTTATTTTCTATTTTATGGTACGTTGTGGTCTGCTTGACTGGTATATAAACAAAGTATGTTTGAAATATAATGATTCATATATCCGAGGCTGAAACTTGTGTTCTGGACTTAACTGGCTGGGTTGGACAGGGAAGCGGGACCAATCAGAACCCTAGGTCGTTCTACGTGTTTGTGCGTCTTTGGTCCGATCAATAATTCGCTACCCCTTAATTAGCAGCATTTATTTTCACGTTATAACAATTGGCGACGGGGTGAAGAAAAGATACAATCCAAAGTCATCCTGTAATTGGACGAAATCCAGTCTAATTATCAACCAATCAGCATCCAGCTTGTCGTCACTGTCCTTCAACGACATTGGTCATTAGTCATACAGTAATTTTCATCACAGGTGCTGATTCGAAAAATGACTCTCCCTTCCGATCGATTACAGCTGCTCTTTGAACGACATTTGGAGTTATTAGTCAAATTCCGCATGCAGCTGCTAAATCACTCATGTTATGAAGACGCGTCGGAAGTGGATGGATGGATATCTCAATTACACAGTGAGCTGGAAAATGACAGCAGCCTCCATGAATCCTCGATGAACTGTACTTCAAACGAAACAGTCATCCATGATGCGCCCAGTGGTCCAGTACTTTCTATTCCAGAAACATGCCCGGTAATGGAGTCAAACTCCATCATCCCCGAAACAGCATGTACAGGCAGTAGCATATCCAGCTCACGAAAAGATCCTGTTGTTTTGCCAGAAAATGTGTCCCATACATCAAATAATGGTCAGAAATCTAATACAATTTTGATAGATGCTGTTTGTTTTAGTGACCTATTATCAACTAATGGAATTTTGAAGAGATCTGATGGAAATGTTTCACAAAAATCAAACCCTAATGACCTCATATCTACTGTCGCTGATCCTCACCATCTAATCAGTTCTAGTGGACTCTCTATTCAATGCGGGAAATATGCTTCAAATAGAGTCACACTAACTGTTCCTTGGGTATACGAGGACCCAACATTATTTCGAGGGGAGGATAGACGCGAGAAAAATTTAAAATCTGGACATCAACTCCGGATCTCCAAAAGGGAGGTGTTGGGATATTCAGGAAAATATCCCAAAAATTATCCTGTTAAGCCTAATGCTATCCTTGGACATGAAATGGTATCATCTTATTGGTCAATATTTATTTAACGTGTCATTTTCCTACTGGCCATTATTGTACAATGTTATTTTCTATTTTATGGTACGTTGTGGTCTGCTTGACTGGTATATAAACAAAGTATGTTTGAAATATAATGATTCATATATCCGAGGCTGAAACTTGTGTTCTGGACTTAACTGGCTGGGTTGGACAGGGAAGCGGGACCAATCAGAACCCTAGGTCGTTCTACGTGTTTGTGCGTCTTTGGTCCAATCAATAATTCGCTACCCCCTTAATTAGCAGCATTTATTTTCACGTTATAACAATTGGCGACGGGGTGAAGAAAAGATACAATCCAAAGTCATCCTGTAATTGGACGAAATCCAGTCTAATTATCAACCAATCAGCATCCAGCTTGTCGTCACTGTCCTTCAACGACATTGGTCATTAGTCATACAGTAATTTTTATCACAGGTGCTGATTCGAAAAAAATGACTCTCCCTTCCGATCGATTACAGCTGCTCTTTGAACGACATTTGGAGTTATTAGTCAAATTCCGCATGCAGCTGCTAAATCACTCATGTTATGAAGACGCATCGGAAGTGGATGGATGGATATCTCAATTACACAGTGAGCTGGAAAATGACAGCAGCCTCCATGAATCCTCGATGAACTGTACTTCAAACGAAACAGTCATCCATGATGCGCCCAGTGGTCCAGTACTTTCTATTCCAGAAACATGCCCGGTAATGGAGTCAAACTCCATCATCCCCGAAACAGCATGTACAGGCAGTAGCATATCCAGCTCACGAAAAGATCCTGTTGTTTTGCCAGAAAATGTGTCCCATACATCAAATAATGGTCAGAAATCTAATACAATTTTGATAGATGCTGTTTGTTTTAGTGACCTATTATCAACTAATGGAATTTTGAAGAGATCTGATGGAAATGTTTCACAAAAATCAAACCCTAATGACCTCATATCTACTGTCGCTGATCCTCACCATCTAATCAGTTCTAGTGGACTCTCTATTCAATGCGGGAAATATGCTTCAAATAGAGTCACACTAACTGTTCCTTGGGTATACGAGGACCCAACATTATTTCGAGGGGGAGGATAGACGCGAGAAAAATTTAAAATCTGGACATCAACTCCGGATCTCCAAAAAAGGGAGGTGTTGGGATATTCAGGAAAATATCCCAAAAATTATCCTGTTAAGCCTAATGCTATCCTTGGACATGAAATGGTATCATCTTATTGGTCAATATTTATTTAACGTGTCATTTTCCTACTGGCCATTATTGTACAATGTTATTTTCTATTTTATGGTACGTTGTGGTCTGCTTGACTGGTATATAAACAAAGTATGTTTGAAATATAATGATTCATATATCCGAGGCTGAAACTTGTGTTCTGGACTTAACTGGCTGGGTTGGACAGGGAAGCGGGACCAATCAGAACCCTAGGTCGTTCTACGTGTTTGTGCGTCTTTGGTCCGATCAATAATTCGCTACCCCCTTAATTAGCAGCATTTATTTTCACGTTGTAACACCATTCGAAACACTTCAGTGTCATCAGATGAATTCAGAGAATGAACTGCTCGAGACCCAATCTTATATTAGGTTAAGATATTCCACCTATAACAATGTTCTTCAAAGACCATGTGCATAGGACTTCAGTGGTTTCACCGGCACAGGCTATTTCCGTTCATCATTTACAACTGATTTCTGACTACCGAACGCTGTATAATCCCCAAAAAGCTGCAACTAGCGATACTTGAAAAGTTGCACGGAGCTATATGTACTGACAGCATTTAGACATCCCACTGGACAGACATCTTTTTTCGTGTACCAAGTGCGCAATAGCGACAAAAGTACTGTGGAGTGCAGAACCGCACTCTTCGCCAGTACCACAGTCACCATGGTAGCGTATACACTTGAACTTTTCTGGTTTACCCCTTGGATAAACTTATCTTTTGGTAGTTGACACATATGGCAAGTGGTCAGAGATCCAACTGCACGCTGAACAGTCAGAGAACTGTGTCAACCACTCAGAAATACTAGTCATCAACAATGGGACTTAGTTTGCAACTGCAATGTTCTCGGAATTTTTTCGATAGAACTGAATCAATCATATCCAGACAGAATTTAAGAGGTTACGTGGAGTAACCACGCCCGCATGGACAGGTCATATCATTTCGACAAATTGCTCCCGCGTCCATCACTTTTTACATTCTATCCGTGTTGAATCTTGAGTGTAAATTTTCTCCGTTATCTTATGTTCGACTTCGAGGGTCGTGTCGTTAGAACCAATATCACTATGAGTACCTGCCTTAAACTACCATGGCAAACATCCTACATGGATAGTTGGCCGAATAGTGCAAAAGAAATGAAGTGTAGTTTACGTGGTGTCAGTTGACTCAGAAGTTTGAGTGACTCATGTTATCCGACCAAAAGCACCTTTGGAATCCAAACAATTAAAACATTTAAGCCGGCTTGTTAAGGCAAAAAATATACCACATTTTCATTACCTAGAGGTTAGAAAAATCATAAGTATAGATCAGTCACGCAGTTGGGGGCTAACCCTGATGATGTCACAGGTATTCAGTGTTTGACAACGCTTCTACCAGTAACACCTAATCTATTTCGTTCCCGCCCAAAGAAATCAAAAGACAGAGTCGAGGAGATCGGAAGAGTATATTTGGCGATGACCAATATATCGGAATTCTCTGATCTAATCTGGCTAGCGATTGCGGTTGATGCTGAGCACAGCGTTACCACACGTGATCTGGTGCGGATGCCTGACCGAGCGCCTTCAGCTAGATGAGTCCACTAAAACATATGGTCAGCATCCAATGTCGAAAACTTACAGAGCTATTTATTTTGGGGATTTATTTACCGCTACAGATCACTCCCCCTAGTGGGGCAGTGACGATCCTAAGACGTGGCCAGCCAGAAGTTTAAACCCAACGAGTTTGTCGTTGGTAAACACTCTTCTGATAGCTTACTAAGTGTAGCAGCGTCTGGTCGTCTTTCCTTACTATATGGGACCGAGGTACGACATAGAAAAAAAGAAAGAGTTACAACGAAAATTTCGACTCCTCGTAAACTGCATCGTTCTTTTCCAGTCGTCCTGGAAAAGAAAAGAGAAAGTGTAAGTGCATGTCGAAATACACTCGTATGTGCGTAAAAACACAATGTCGGCGAAAAATGGAAAATATACTCAAGCACACGTAATAGCGTTAAAAAAATGTTCTTTATGTTTTGTTTTTTTTAAATAAAAATATAAATATATAGGCATAATAAAATTGTCTTTTTTAAAAAAAATTTTATATCGTTAAAAAGAAAGATCGAGATAATATAAAATGTCGAGTAGTGCCTTACGTGCAGTAGTCGGTTAAATGTTCTGGAAATCTTACTCTTCTTCCAGAACGCGTCGTTTTAGGTATATTTTCAGATACATTCGAAGTATCATCGCTAGTGTTGGTTGTTGGTTGAGGAATTATGAGTGGAGTCGTATCTTTCGATTGTACCGAAGGAAAGTCGACGTGAATAGGATTTCCTTCTAAATACGCTGCTTTTAAGCGATCGATGCTGATGCTATCGTTGGTTCCGTTCTTATCGACTATATAGTACTTAGATTCACGTTGAAGAACTTTGAAGGGTCCTTCGTATGCTGATTCGAATGGTCGTCGATGCGAGTCTCGACGAACGAAAACGTGTGTACTATATCGTAAGTCAGGTTGAACGAAAACATCAGTTGATTGAGGTCGAGTGAAAGCAGGTTTAACTGAACGCATTGCGTTTGTAAGCCTGTTCGTGTAGGAGGTTAGATCCATGTTCATTGAGAAGGATGAAGGATCCACGAATTCTCCTGGAAGTCGAAGTGTCGTTCCATAAACCAGTTGAGCCGCAGTGTATCCAATGTCGGCTTTCACTGCATTGCGAATACCTAATAAGACAAGTGGAAGAGCGTCGGTCCACTGTGAAACGTTTGCAGCTGATAGTGAAGCTTTTAGTTGTCGGTGAAAACGTTCTACCAACCCGTTTGCTTGTGGATGGTAGACGGCCGTTCGGAATCGAGTGATTCCTAAAAGTGTGGTCAGACGACGGAAAAGATCAGATTCAAACTGGCGTCCGCGGTCTGTAGTGATGGTTGAAGGGCAGCCGAAGTTTGCTACCCATCGTTCGACGAAGGTGCGGGCCACTGTTTCAGCAGTGATGTCCTTGATAGGTACTGCTTCTGGCCATCGAGTGAAACGGTCTACGCAGGTTAAGAGATAAGAGTATCCATTTGAATCTGGTAAAGGTCCTACCAAATCCAGATGAACATGGTCGAAACGAGCATCGGGAGTTTTAAATGAGCCTAAGGGACATTTATTGTCTGATAACCTTAGATTTTTGGCAGCTTACACAGGAGCGTGCCCACTCCCTCACGTCTTTATTCATTCCAGGCCAGCAAAATCGTTCTGCTATAAGCTTGATGGTTGCACGAACACCTGGATGAGAAAGTTTGTGCAATGTGTTGAAGACATTGCGTCGATAATGTTTCAGCACGATTGGGCGATCCCTACTTGTAGATGTATCACACAGTAAGGTTTCCTTACCTGTTCCCATCTGTTTGGTGCGTAGTTTAAGTGTTGTGGACGATAACTCGTGCTGAAGATCACTGTCTTCTTTTTGAAGCTCGGCGAGTTTAAGAAGGTCGATTCCTTGGAAACTGTTCAAGGAAGTTATGCGAGATAAGGCGTCTGCGACTACATTGTTTGCTCCAAAGATGTGTTGAATATCTGAAGTAAACTGCGAAATGTAGTCCAGTTGTCGAGACTCACGGGGAGAGTACTTGTCCGAAGGAGAGCTTAACGAGAAAGTGAGCGGTTTATGGTCCGTGAAAAGAGTGAATTCACGACCTTCGATGTAGTGTTGGAAATGCCGTACAGCACAAAACATAGCTAGGAGTTCCCTACCGAATGTGCTGTACCTTGATTCAGTGTCTAGCAACCTTCTAGAGAAAAATGCCAAGGGTTGCCAGGAGTTGTTAACCCATTGTTGTAAGACTCTTCCGATTGCCGAGTCCGATGCGTCTACTGCGATGCTAATGGGTGCTTCGGTGTCCTGATGTGCGAGCATTGTTGCTTTAGCAATCAGTTCCTTAACTGTGGAGAATGCTTTTCGTGCGGTGTCATCCAAATTAATGGATTTCGCATTTCCACGAAGTTGGTCGGTCAGAGGTTTCATAAGTAATGCGCATTTCGGTATGAAACGTCTATAGAAACTTACGAGGCCGTTAAACGTGCGTAATTGCTTGACGGTAGTCGGTTCTGGGTAATCCAGAATGGCCGCCACTTTGGTTCTAAGGGTCGGATACCTTGAGCATCGATAGTGTGTCCCAGAAAGTCTAATGAGTCGGTTCCAAATTGGCATTTCTGAACGTTTACAGTAATGCCATGTTTTTGTAGTCGTTCGAAAACAAGGTCCAGATGCTTGAGATGTGTTTCTCTGTCCGGACTTGCGATTAGACAGTCGTCAACATACGCGTGTACGAAGTTGAGACCTCGAAAAACGTCGTCTATGAATCTTTGGAATGTTTGAGCAGCATTCCTTAGACCGAAAGGCATTCGCAAAAATTCATAGAGTCCGAAAGGAGTTATGATAGCTGTTTTCGGTATGTCGTCAGTAGCCATAGGGATTTGGTTATACGCTTTAACCAAGTCGATTTTCGAAAAGACAGTTGTACCTTTCAAGGTAGCTGTCAAATCGTGAATGTGAGGCAACGGGTAACGATCGGGAATGGTTTTCGCGTTCAATCGCCGATAGCCACCAGTTGGACGCCAATCGTTGCTGTCCTTTTTGGGGACCATGTGCAACGCAGATGCATATGGGCTACTTGACGGTCGTATGATTCCTAAGTCCATCATGTGATCGAATTCGTTTTTCGCTAACCTTAGCTTTTCGGGAGCTAGCCGTCGTGCTTTAGAGAATACAGGTGGTCCTGTAGTCGTGATGTGATGTGTAACATTGCTGGTTACACACGGTAGTTTCGGTTGAGTTTGTTGTATCCCAGGGTACTTATCGAGTAGTGGTTGATAGAGTGGGTCTATCATATGTTTAACTGTGACTGGGGATACTCTGCAACCAGTAAAAGAAGTTACGCAAACGGACAAATTAGTGTTTCCGTCTACTAGCCTCCGTTTGCGCGTATCGATGATCAGATTGTGATGTTGTAGAAGGTCCATACCAATGATTGGCATAGAAACATCTGCAACAACGAAAATCCAGTGAATGGGTTTGCGTAAACCCACGTTAAGGTAAACGTACCTTTTGCCATACGTAGCGATCGGTTTTCCGTTTGCCGCCTGTGAGTTTAGGGTCGATTCGTGAAGTCGGTCGTTAGGATTTGCTGGGAGAACGCTAACTTCTGCGCCAGTGTCGACGAGGTAGCGAACTCTCGTTGTCACATCTGTGACGAATAACAGACGGCTTTGTTCGCCGGCTACGGTTGCCGTTAACGCGTGCCGGCTTGGAAGTTTCCCGAATAGCTTTTCGAATCAGTCGGTTTCGTGTTGGGAAAATTGCAGGGTTTTCTGCAATTTCTGGAAAACTTTCCATACTGGTTATGATACCAGCACCAGTCGGGGTTATCTGTCTCTCGTGATCTAGAGACAGATCGCTTACGAGAAATGCTTCTACGTGGTGTGCGCGATCTCTTACGGTCGGTACGAAGACTAAGATAACGCGTGAGTGTATGACATAACTCGGTTATGTCATTCTGAGTCGTGTGAGGCTTTTCTTTGACTGAAAATACCTCGGTAGTAGAAGGTTTCGTAATTTCTAAAATGCGGTCGGCAGATGCAGCTAACTCGTCTAAGGCGTTGTTCTGGAACGAGACCAGAACTGCTTGCACCTGTTGGGGAAGTTTTGACAAGAAGAGTTGTTTGAATAGACCTTCGTCGAAAGTTCTTGGGCCTATTACCTCTCTCATCCGTTGCAACATGTCCGTCGCAGAACCGCGTTGCAGGTCGATGTTATTGAAGAGTTGATCTAACCTGTGTCGATCGGTTAGGTCTCCTCGTTTAAGAATCGAGCGTTTTAAGATTTCGTAAGGATCGGAAACATCACTAGTAAACACACTAGGTGTTACGTACCTGTTGAATTCGCGCGGTAGTGCCTTGACTACTGCGAGGAATTGTGCACGTGTGTCGATCACGCCGTGCTCGTGGAAGTCGGCTTCTGCGTAGCAAAACCAGGCTTCGATGTTGTCGGGCCAGAAAGGCATCAGTTGAGACGAAGGTGGGGACAAAGTCTTAAGCTTGAGTACTTTAGGTGTCTGTTCAGTCATGATGAAGTATGAAGTACGATAATGAACGAGGGGGAAAAATATATATATATATCCAAGAAAAAACACGAAAAAAATCACAATGTTTAAAAAAATAAAAACAATAAGGCAATGATATATAAAAATCCCAAAAAGGAACAGACTCACAGTTGTAATAAGGTGTACCAGATCACGTCGGTCTCACCAATGATGATGTCACAGGTATTCAGTGTTTGACAACGCTTCTACCAGTAACACCTAATTTATTTCGTTCCCGCCCAAAGAAATCAAGATGACAGAGTCGAGGAGATCGGAAGAGTATATTTGGCGATGACCAATATATCGGAATTCTCTGATCTAATCTGGCTAGCGATTGCGGTTGATGTTGAGCACGGCGTTACCACACGTGATCTGGTGCGGATGCCTGACCGAGCGCCTTCAGCTAGATGAGTCCACTAAAACATATGGTCAGCATCCAATGTCGAAAATTTAGAGCTATTTATTTTGGGGATTTATTTACCGCTACAACCCTAACACTAGGTCCTACGAATAAGCTCAAAGAGAAAGTGTTAGCAGGATGTAGATTGAATTGTTTCGGGCAGGATTGTGTTACATGAAGCCAATGAGCTTTTTTTTAAACTATCAACGCTAGCGGTTACTGATCGATGCAGACGGCACAAAGAACTGGAGGTCCATCAAAGACGAAAAGAATTCACTTGAGCTTTAGAAGACCTTACAACAGTAGGAAAATGTACGTAGACTATGGGTCAAAACAACCTGTAGCGTGGCGTCGATTCGCGGTTGAATATGATCACCACTACAAGAAGGTTACGTACCAGATATCAGAAGGCAATTGGAGGTTGTAGCGAAGTATATTTGTTGGTGATCTCGTGGTATCGAAAGAATACCGAGATCGTGCCAAAGGAGTATGAGCGGAATCACTGAGCAAACGTCAGTTCGTGTAAGATCACAATCAACGGAAGAAAGAATGGAAGAACAATGGATGTCTTTAGTACAGTTGAACAAATAAGTACAGTAAAACAATCACTGGTGCAACTGGTTATAATATTAATTATTTCCATTAAATCAATCGCGTTCTCTTGACAAAAGTAGGTCACTAAAAACCTATCAAAACAATACGTCATGAGCATTCTGCCTCACTTGATACAAAGCACTGACATTCTCCATAGAGGTCCTTTCCCTATTGTCTTCTCAGAGCGTGATCTCGGGCTCGTAGCCACAGAGGAACTAGAAACTAATTCAGATCACACAGGGGATGCAGTCAAGGCAGACGCAACTCGGTACTTTATGAGTAAAATCCTGGCGCGATAAACCCAGAATTGTTCCCAACATTGTTTAAAACATACAATGTCGTTAAACCCTCTCCCTTCAAGTGACATAAAGCTCTTGGACCAAGTACAGAGACGGACAACCAAGAAAGCAATAGAGTTCACGAGAATAGACGTCAGTATCTGGGATTATTCTCAGTGAGCCACAGGAGAACAAGGGGTGATCCGATAATGTTATACAATGCATCAAGTACACCAAACCATCCTAACGCGAGCGTATTATCAGTACATCTAGACAACCCGCAAAAGGTCACACATCAACGAACGAACTCTCAGACACGCTCTCATCTTTCTCCATTACGAGTCCCCTCCACATGAACTTACCTAACAGTCGAAATGACCACAGCCCCCTAGTGAATAGCTTTAAGATGAGACTTGGTAAACATGTTCTGACCCATGGATTACTTATCCCCTCTTGGACCAGCTGCCTAATGCATGTATCATTAGTTGCCTCAGTTATCACTACTGCACAACCAGAAAATACTGTCTATGTCTCTTATTATCACATTTGTTCTCTTATTATGTGACAAACATACTCACTCTACAACAAGTTATACAAATCCACAAATAACTGCTACAGAGACTCAAAACATCGCAGTTGAGTGGCTAGACTACTATCTATTGGACATAACCATGTATTTGGAAGCGTAAGTAAACAGAAAGCGAGAGCAAAGAAATCAATCAATTTATACAAGCTCGTCACAATTATATTGGATATTGGAAATCTAGTAGAAGTTAAGGTCACTAGTATAAAACGCCCAAGGTGCACCCCATTTAATTCCTCTCTTCAGTCATAGGTCATTTCATTCATCGTAAGTCATAGGCGCATTATATTATTCAGTTATGTTTCATCGACTACGGCATGTTCGCAAAGGTGAATAATATGGTCTTGGTATTCAGTGTTTTAAGTTTAATGTATCCATGGATCGAAATATTGCATGAAGATATGTTTGGGACAGCACGATTTTTTAATCATTACAGCTATAGCACTAATTAACAGTATTATAATTATTAATACTCGATCCTCAATACTCAAATCGTCATGTCGATTATACCGAGACCAGTAATGTGGCATGGGGCCTAATTTGTATTCACGAATAATTATCATTGTATACAAAATAAATGTCATTCGTTTACTAATGTGCTGTGTTATTTTCTACATTCATACATTGTTGAGTGTGTTCCTTCATACTTATGTTTTACACCACCATGAGTTTTGTCTGTTCTCATACGGCATATTCGAGTTTCATAATTTGTAATCCTTTAACTAAATATTTCTGGATTAAAATTATAAGTTTTAAGTGTACACCAGCCGTTTCCTGATTATTTCCTCTATCCGTATTTCATATAACTAGGTTAGTCGGTGCCGGCACTAACTTTGTTATATATCTCTATCTATTTAACAGTGTATACTTTTGACAGGGATAGCATTCGAAAATATGACAGTAGGTCCATAGGCATTTCGTTGTAAAAATTAACTCAGACAAGATCAAATTAATGTCATTAACAACATCGTTATGTTTCATTACCCTCCATTACCTAGCTTTCGGGCGTGGTGCCATACTTCACAAAGTTTCAGGTTTCTCACTGATTACCTCATTTTACTTTATAGTTGGAATCACAGCATATGGTTGCATTTTCATTCAAGTTTATTTAAGTAATATACACTATCATCAATAGTTTGAGTTTTTCATGAAATTATTGGGTCAACACAACGCTTTTTTACCAGCAGTTCTCAAAACGTGAACACTATGTGGTTAGTTACGCTAGGTTCTCTCTTTAATCTGGTTACGAACTTTGCCTGGTTGTTTTAAACTTTACATTGTTTGCAGTTATCACATTTTGGGCACATGCTTTCTAAGTTATATACTTTCTCATTTCCGTTCATAGGTTCTGGAGTCATTGGAATAAACTTCTGTCACTAATTTCAAACCTAATCCAATCTCGACCAAACCTGTTCACATTCAAGGAGGATACCTACTAACTTGCCTTAAAATATGCAGAATTTCTCCCATACAATATGGATGGGTGACGTATGTTTTGTTTGGTTTTATTCATTTTCCTTTTTTAGCTGGAACCTTACATGGATGAAATGTTTATTAAACGAGCCTTTGAAACATCAGGTGAAAATATAGTGAGTGTAAAAGTTATCCGAAACAAGGCGACTGGGCAAACTCTTGGTTATGGTTTCATAGAGTTTGCTAACTCAACATCTGCGAGAGATGCAATGCTTAAGTTGAATGGCAAGCTCATTCCTGGAGCCCCTGTAAGCTTTATTAGAATTATTCGTCCGCTTGATCTTAATTTTAAACTAAATAAAAGTTTCTGTACGTATTTACAAATCGTTTTAGATTTCATGAGGCTGCATATTGGAATATTTTGTAGACCACTGTTAGCATTCAGTTGGCAGACTTTTTACTATAAATTGAGTCATGACAAATAAAGTCTAAATGTCAAATGACATTTTATTCTGATCATTATCGCAATTCATGTTTGACTATTTGGGTTTCATAACGTCTTCATCATAATCCTTTCGGTCTTATCACATTTATGTTACTGTACTGTAAGTACAAAGATTCTTGAGCATATAGCACTGATTTTCATCAAGAACTATTAGTTCATTAAATATGTCTCAAGAAAAGATTGTGCTCATATTTATCAATAAATTATTTTCTGCTCTATATACACGAGAAATTCATCATTCCAATGAATACTTAAATTAGTTAATTGATTATTCCCCCATGATGATCAAACATTTATACTATATGCATGCAAAATTGTACGTTTTTGACTGAATTTTTCACTAAGCGCCTTGAATTATCTCTTTCCAATATGATTTTATGAGGTCGTTATCCACTTTGATATCGTTTAAGGATAAGAAATAGTGACTCTATACTAACATTTATGAAGTTAAACAACCGTAGGGTATGCTAAGATAGGTCTTCAACCAAGTTCCCACGCAAATATGCTGCGGATCGTCATTCATCTTTGGAATTTCAACAGTGGATTTTCATTCGGTTTTATTTCGTTGGTTTTTGCGTGATCTAATGAGTGGATGATATTAATCTAATAGGGTTGTCATAGGATGTGACATGGATGAACGACCAAAAGTAATTCATTTGCTTTTCCAGCTTCAGCACTATTGTCATCATATTAGTTTCTGCTCATTATACAAATGTCCCTGGTGATCTGAATAAAGCAGAACTATTAATTTTTCATCTTCGCTACCTGGGATTTCAATGGGTTGACGTTTTTTTAATCTCCGGGTACATTGTTTTGCTAATGTTATACTTAAGGCTCATTTTAATTCACCTCACCTATAAACCGACCGTTTCACTCAAGTAGTATCAGGCATAGCATTGCACTATTTCAAGCTATTTAGAAATCACTATCATTTTATGTAGAAAAAAAATCAGAATAGATCAACGAAATATCATGAGATGTATCAAGTTCATATAATAAATTGTTAATTTATTAGACCAAAGTAATAAGGATGAATGCATATATTATGCTGAGTTAGACTTCAAGTTGTTCTTAACAACCACTAAGTTTCAATATTATTGGAACTACTACTAATTAGTTGTAATATATCAGTGGACATTTTCATCGTACATTTGTCCTTAATTTCATGGTGTCTTTTCATAAACCTGTCACATCAAATCCTTCTGGCTAATCTTAACGGCAGATAATAGTTATTTGAAGAATTTCTAAGATGTTTGTAAAGTTAATGTTTTATCCTTACTACATATAAATTCTTGTACTGTCGGGCACCACAATGGAGAAATGATAGAGTTTGAAGAAATAGAGGAAGGAATGGAAGCACAATGAAAATAATAAAATAGAGATCGATAAATAAGTAAAAAAATATGTAAGATGTCGTTCAGTCAAAAATACAACTAAGAAAGTTTAGTAAAGTCAGTATAATTTGTATTAAAGTGATTTATTTACATCGCCTTTAAAAATCACAATATAATTGTTATCTTATTAGAAGAATCGTTGTGTTTCACTAGGATGGTGGATTATTGAATTTGAAGCTAGCTTTTACTACAGTTTGGTATCGGTTAGAGAACCATTAAAAACCAGGTAGCATTTCACACTGAGATTATTCAGCAGTGCTCGCCGACTACTCCACTCGGTTTAAACTGTCAGCCTATACCTTGCGTTGAATCCGTTAATTTTTGGGCCGTGGTCTACGATAATATACTTGTTACTTACTGAGTTCAGTCTTATCGGGTGTGACAGATATCACGTTGCAATTAATAGTTATAATCGCGCAGTATCTTAAGTTTATTTCAATTGCAAATGTGAACCACTGTATCCCTACACATTGCTGGTCTAAAATTGTTGTACTCCTGATAAAACCTGAAAGCTGTGGGTTTGATGTGGTATAAGTCAATAAGAAGTCCCGAACTAGGACGATACAACTGCCCAGTCTTTCCTAGTTCTCACTGTTGATCTGGGTTTGATGTCACTCTGTAATGAAAACTAACTTCATGTTGTAACCCGCTTTTTGTGGATAAGAACATTTTAAATTTATTTGATTACTTTGATTTTTTTATAGACCAGAAGATTTAAACTTAATCACGCTAGTTACGGGAAAGATAGCACTTCTAGGTATGGATCTATTGGATAATATTAATCCTTTTAGTAATGAATGTTCGTTATTTGTTGGTGAACTAACAGAAGATGTTGATGATCTTGCTTTATTCAATGCTTTTAAAAAATACCCAACATGCCGTTCAGCTAAAGGTAACTATCATTGTAGAAGTGTGTTCTTATTAATCATTGTAATTAATAGTTGTGATGACAAATGGCAAGTCTCGTGGATACGGTTTTGTTCGTTTCCTCACTGAATCTGATATGGATAAAGCGTTGATTGAAATGCAAAATTATTGTGGTTTAGGCTATAAACCGATTCGAGTGAGTCTTGCTATTCCGAAGCGTTATAATGCAGATGGAAGTCTGGTTGTTACTACAACAGCATCTGAGACGAGTTCAGTGGTTCCAAGTGGTAAGTAATTAAAACTTAATAAACACGGTTTGTCATTAGCAGTTATGAGTGTTTTTAATCCGATAAAGTTTATTAACTCTTTACATGTAATCAGATTAGTTTCTACCCCTTACTAATCTACGTCTTTATGCATCACCAGTCTTCTAAACATTCATCAAACCGTTGAACAAAATCCGACTCAGTCAGAATACTCAAATCTAATTAACCTATGTGTGCTTCATTCCTTGTTTATGTTTTCTTGGCAAAGGTTTCAATTTTAGTGAGAAACAATTCTTCAAATGATTTTGCTTGAAAACTTGAAGTCAGTTGAACTAAATCATAACTCCCTTCAATTACACAACGAGAGTCGTTTTCTTTGATTTAAGGTCGAAGGAAATATATAGATAGTTCATCGTAAACTTCTCAAAATTTTGTATCACATCTATTTTTTTTACCAACGTGCCTCCAAATGTCCTGGTGCAGCCGAGGTTGAGGAAAGTTCGCTCTCCCTGTTTAAATACTCTCATCTAGTCACTGCAATAGAAGTTTTACCCTCTACCTTCTCGTGATGGGGATGTTGTTTACAGAATCCAGTGGACGAAAAGCAAATGTCCGGCTCTTTAACCGGGTTAGTGGGTACGGAGGGTCCATTTAGTAGAGTTGGAAAATCTTGATTCCAAATCAGTGATGCACATGGGCTCCAGGATCCTGAGGGGACAAATGGCGTATTAACCTATTCTTGGTCACCGATTACCATGGGACTACAACTCCTAAAGTTGCTTCACTGCCTTATGAATCAGATCTTTAAGTCAAATACTCGGGGCGTGGTCTCCTAAGAAAATCACCTGTTTCGGTTTGGGCGCCTGAGCGTTATCCCACAACACGAAAGTTCGATGATTTGTGTGGAGTATATTTATATTGATCCCCCTCCGTACCAATGTTGATGTGTTTAAATAAGTAATTAATAATTAAAACAAGACATCAGGAGTTCTAATTTTCATCTCTCGTATTACTCTTCAACCCCTCAGATTATGTTTAGAAATAAAAAAAACAGATACATAGATCTAAGATGTGACCCCAGAAGTAAGAATTTATACAACATATACCCTACATAAGATAAGGAATTTTGGGGTGTTTTCATCGGTTATGAACAATCATAGTATGAACAAATAGAAGCCAATTTGATAACTTTCTGGTTGACTTGAGAAATGATGATCAGCTAATTGTTATTTTGCTTAGTTTTTTTAAACTTAGGTCTTCCCTTACAACTCATTTAAGTAACTAATATTGTCGAGTTGGTTCCAAAGATTGCATTGAGTTTCCTAAACTGAGTAAACTTATACTCTCACGTACATAATTGGTCATTTCTGACAGTTTTATGTTTCCCCGACCGAAGCTGCTACCTTGACGCGGTGGTCGGGGTTGCCTATCGTGATGACCCAACCGAGCTATATTGGCTGGGACATATGTTCCCGTAGGTTCTACCATGCCAGGCAGGTCGATTGGAGAACGGTAAGACTAAAAGCAGCAACTCAAGGTCTGAGGGCGGAGTCGTACTGCTGACTATAGAGGGGTGTGA
Source organism: Schistosoma haematobium (assembly GCF_000699445.3). NCBI lineage: Eukaryota > Metazoa > Platyhelminthes > Trematoda > Strigeidida > Schistosomatidae > Schistosoma > Schistosoma haematobium. Next base: position 6,813,817 of record NC_067195.1, read on the forward strand.
CATCATTAAGGTGTTTCCATCAGACAACTAGCATCTGCAGCGATGCTGCCTTCCCACAAGGACGGGTAGGATTAGAAGAGGTCGACCCTAAAAATGTCACACCTCACCTTACCTCACGGATTTTCGTCTCCGGCGGTAAAACCCTTTGAAGAACGGAGCTAATACGTCAAAAACCTCCCACAAAAAGGCCGTGCGCGACCGGCCTCAAGCAGTTGTCCCTTGGGCTCTGCGGTCACGCTCCCAGGTCATTAAGACCAACACTAATCCAATTTCCTTTTCAGGTTCCTCAATAAATACCCTTCCATGGTGTGGGCAGACGGGAAGTGATATCAGCCCTCATACCCGTAACAGCGCACGAGACCAAGTTGGTCACATTCAAATCCTTCCTACACCTCCCAATACCTCTCTTATCTCCATGACTAACCCTCCTCACGTCTCTTTACCACCTCGCACCGTTAGGGAAAACGATTCGAGTACGCGGAACGCTATTCCTGGTCTCCTGAAACCTCGCTCTAAACTACACGTAGGAGCTTTTAACGTCCGAACATTATGCCAAACAGGACAACAGGCTTCCTTAGCTAGGACTTTAGAATCTCGCGCCATCGATGTGTGCTGCGTCTCCGAAACGTGCATACAGGATCTGAGTAGCGTCATTCATTTGACCTCACCATGCCAAAATAAAGAACCGACTTGATTCACACTTCATGTATCTGGAAGCCCTGATTCTGCTTCCCGTGGCCTCGCCGGCGTAGGTATAGCATTGAGTCCTAGGGCAGAACTAGCTCTCTTAGAGTGGATCCCAGTAGACAGTCGTTTGTGCGCTGTCCGACTGAATGGAACAGTAAGGATCCGGAAAGATAGGGACACTCGTCGTTGCCTCTTCGTCGTCTCTGCCTATTCTCCCACTGACTGCAGCTCAGATGATGTAAAAGATGAGTTTTACAGAAAGCTCTTCGACCTTCTCCGAAAAGCTAGACGCTCGGATGTAGTAATAGTGGCCGGTGACTTTAATGCTCAAGTAGGTAAACTAAGCGATAGGGAAAGACACCTGGGTGGATCTTATAGCATCATGACTCAAAGAACAGATAATGGCGACCGTCTGTTGCAGCTATGCTCAGATAACCGCCTGTTCCTTGCAAATACTAACTTTAAGCATAAGGAAAAACATCTTTTAACATGGCGACCCTCGAATTCGTCCCAACGTTGGACCCAAATAGATCACATCGCTATCAGCCACCGATAGAGGGGCTCGATAGAAGACTGTCGCTCATTCTGGAGCACATGCTTAGATTCAGATCATGCTCTAGTACGAGCGCGTATTTGCCTGCGTCTTACTGGACGTAGGAAAGACGCTGCAAGTAAACCTCTTAGGGTCCTACTTAATGATAGTCAAGCTAAGAGTATATTTCAGGAACAACTAGGAAAACAGTTAGGCAGCCATGTATGTGATGCCCACCCCGATGCAGCATGGAATGATATCCGAAAAGCTGTGGAAACAGCAGTGATATCTGCTAGTAAGGTAAACCACAAGGTTAGGGAGCAACACTGGATCTCAGCAGCATCTACTGCATTGATAGATGCTCGAAAACTCATTCCACCTGGCTCTGAACATAATAAAGAGCGGAGTCAGCTTAAGCGCAAGCTGACAAGAAGTCTACGCAATGATCGTGAACAGTGGTGGGTAGCGAAAGCAAGATGTTGTAACGTGTGGATTGCAGATTATGATAGCAGCTTATATTATCGATCAGATTAATGACCTAGAGTCCCTATTGGCCCTGCTTCGCTGTCTAGCCCAGCCAGTTGAGTCCAGAACGCAAGTCTTAGCCTCTAAGATATGAATCATTATATTTCAGACATACTCTGTTTATATGCCAACCAAACAAAGCACATCGTATCATAAAATAGAAAACAACATTTGTACAATATTTAACAAGTGAAACAAATATTGACCAATAGGGAGTGTACATTTAAAGTCCAAGGCCACCATTAGACTTAACATGATAATTATTGGTATATTTTTCTGCACATCCTAACACAAAAGAGATGGAAAAGGCAGTGGCAATAGGTAATAGCAGACAATTGTTCAGACTCGTTAGGGAAACCGGTATTAGGAACCCGACTGTTAGCGAAACACTCACAGAGAAAGATGGACATATTATACATTCTCAATCCAGGAGATTGGATCGATGGGGAGAACACTTTAGGGATCAGTTCAACTGGCCTTCAGCCACACTTCAGTTTCCCACGATCTCTAGTCAACCTGAATGGCAAGTTAATGTAGGTCCTCTGTCTCTTTACGAAGTTGAAAAAGCCATAGGAAATCTGAAGCGAGGGAGAGCAGCAGGCCCTGACAGGTTCACTCCTGAGATTTTTAAGGATGATGGTTCAGTATTAGCAGTAAGATTAACTGAGGTCTTAGGTAGAATTTGGGAATTGGATGCAATCCCATCTGACTGGTCTCAATCACTGATTGTGCCAGTCTATAAGAAAGGACAAAAGTCCTCTTGCGACAATCACAGAGGAATCAGTTTGACTAATATAGTGTCTAAAATATTAGCTTCAATAATACTTCGACGCCTAATCAAAGCTCGTGAAGAGCAGATTAGAGAAAACCAGGCCGGTTTTCGACCTGGACGTGGTTGTATAGATCAGATATTCACACTACGTCAGGTTCTAGAACACAGACATACGTTCAGACGCCCCACAATGGTAGTATTTCTCGACCTTAAGGCGGCATTCGACTCTGCTGATCGTAAGGTTCTATGGCAGTGTTTGTCACTGAAAGGAGTACCAAAGAAGTACATTAACCTTATACAGGCTCTCTACCCGAACACAACTGGCCGAGTGAGAGCTTATGGCGAACTGTTATCAGAATTGATTACCTCAAATGGTGTTCGTCAGGGCTCTCCACTCTCCCCATTCTTGTTCAACTTTGTCATTGACGTACTTTTAGAGATAACACTTTCCTCATCTAAATTTACAGGGGTTGAACTTCTACCAGGAGGTTCACTTGTTGACTTAGAATATGCTGATGACATAGCTTTATTTGGTGAAGACGCTGACAAAATTCAGAGTCTTCTGACCACTCTAAGCAACAATGCAAGCATGTTCGGGATGCGATTCTCCCCCTCGAAATGCAAAATGTTGCTTCAGGATTTGGTTGCGTTGACACCCGAACTAATGATAGGGAGTGAAGTAGTTGAGCGTGTCGACCGCTTCACTTATCTTGGAATTCTCATCAGCCCTTGTGGTCTGGTGTGTGACGAAATCTCAGCACGGATACAGAAGGCTCGACTAGCTTTTACCAACTTGCGTCATTTATGGCGTAGGCGAGATATCCGTCTGTCAACCAAAGGACGTGTTAACTGCGCAGCAGTTCGTTCTGTCCTACTTTATGGCAGTGAAACATGGCCGGTAAGAGTAGAGGATATTCGTAGGTTACTAGTATTTGATCATAGGTGTCTTCGAAATATTGCTCGTATATCCTGGGACCATCGAGTAAGTAATGCAGTTGTTAGGAAACGGGTACTAGGTAAGGATGGCAAATCAATTGATGACGTAGTGAAACTTCATCAGTTGAGATGACTGGAACATATATTACGTATGCCCAACCACCGACTGACCGATGTAGGATGTTTTGTTGTACAGGAGTAGATTGGGAAAAAGCTAGGGGCGGCCAGACCAAAACATGGCACAAATCCATGAAGTCACTGACAAGTAGACTGAGTCATATTGGTAGGTGTAGACTACCTGGTTGGGAACCGCGAGATGATAGCAACCGATGGTTAGAGACCCTGAATGACATGGCTGAAAATCGTTTGCAATGGCGCAGGTGCATCCACTCTTTGTGTTCTCCCAAATTCTAATCTTCTGAATTCTTCATGTCCCTTTTTTTCCAAATTTATTTCACTGGATTATACTCCCTGAATAACATCTTCAAGCCCTAATTTTTCTGATTACAGCTTATAGTTTTACTACATCTAGCACTACGGGATTTGAATTGACCACCGTATCTCTGTGCTAATGTGGTGTGGCAATTCTATCTGATGTACGTACGTACGAAGTTCTCTGTTGTTACTGACTGATTTTATGTTTCACTGGTTGAAATCATGAGTCAATTGAAGTTAGACCACCATGGAAAACCGTTTCGTCCTAGTATGGCACTCCTCAGCAATGCGCATCCACGATCCCGCCCTTCGCGAGACTCGAACCCAGGACCTATCAGTCTCGCGCCACGCGCTTAACCAACTAGACCACTGAGCCGGCCGTCATCCAGCGCTGTTAATGTCTAAATCTAACCAATCTAAGAAGTTACGTCGCCATACACCATTGTCTTCAGCGAGTTGATATCTCAACAAACCTGGTTGAACTCCACTGGTCGCGGTTTCTCACTAGAACTCCAAGAAATGCCTCTTGAAGTCAGTCTCTATTGAGCAGGTGATTATTATGAGAAGGGGTTTTGTGGAGATTTTAGATATTAACACCGTTGGATGCCGGCTCAGTGGTTTAGTTGGTTAAGCGCCTGGTGCGAGACTGATAGGTCCTGGGTTCGAATCTCGCGGAGGGTGGGATCGTGGATGCGCACTGCTGAGGAGTGCCATACTAGGACGAAACGGTTTTCCAGTGCTTCCAGGTTTTCCATGGTGGTCTAACTTCAATTGACTCATGGTTTCTACCAGTGAAATCTGTAAAATCTCTACAAGACCCTTTCTGATAATTTTATGTTTGCCTAACAAATTTTTAAAATAAGATTTCCACATATAATACTTGTCAGCAATTTAAGTTTTTAGAACGTTAAATCACTCAAAAATATGGATAAATCAGACGTAGCTGTTCTTTTTCAAGTTTATTTTTTCATTCGGTGTAGTGAAATCTCGATTTTGTACTATGTTTTCTAAGGATTATGCATTTTAATCATGACTTCACTGCTCGCTACCATTTTTTAGGTATGCCCGATCCATTCACTGCTGCAGTTGCGGCTGCTGTAACGGGGAATTCTGCAGCTCAAGCAGAATATTATCAAGCTTATCAACAATACTATCAACAGTACTATGCTTCTCAATATGCAGCCCAGTTTTATTCCAGTGAATCATCTACAAATGGCGACTTAGCTAATTCTGGAATAACATCGATTGCCGGTGGTGGTACGCTTGTAGGCGATGCTACAGTTCAACAGCATGCATTCGTCGATGCTGCTGCCTCACATTTATATGCTAGAGCACTTCAGCAAGGCACCGGCTCACATGAATATGCCCCAGGTATTTTATATCACCATCCCATAAATCAGCAATTTATTTTTGTGTGAAACTATAATCTAGCAAAGAATCACTGTAGTTCAGGGCTCACTTTACTTTTAATATTCAATTTTAATGCCGTAGAGGTTCGCTCTGTGTGGTCGGAACTAGTGTCTGTAATCCCTCTGAGTAATCACATTTTACTATCTAGTCAGTGATTTTGAATTCCTTTCCTTACTTCATTCACAGTATTATTATCATTATGTTTCCCTCTGTAGCTCGATAAATCTAAGGATCACTGTTTCTCAGTAAATCGTTGAAACATAAATAGACATCAAGTTTTTATCTAACAAGAATTTATTTGTTTCTAGTTACCGTATTTTCTAAGTGAATTATCCCAGCACTGGCTACTCGTATTGATGACAAATCCTTATTCTGTACCATCGGGATAGCGGCACTTCAGGATCCTAAAAAACCGGATGACTTATTGTTGTAACGCTCGATTTTACTTCGACTAATGTTGTAACGGATGGGTTTCCACGTTTACACGTATGGGACGTTAATTTACCTTAAACGAGTATCTACATTAGATTCCCTACCAGTGTCTATACTACAGGACGTCAACACAACTCAAATCAAGAACACGTGATTAGCCTGACCACAACCCGACATAATCCAACAACAATGAACAATCAATAATGAGAGTCACAATAATAATAAGGATAGAGGAATATATAACCCATCTGACACCTGTCAGACTATCTACATGTCTGACTAAGCAGACAACCAATCATAATCATTCTCGTCCGCACATCACCTCCCTCGCAAAGTTTGATCGTATGACTTCACTTTTGGGTCTATTTGAAAAAATCCCGTTTGTTTTCGTCCCCTTAATGATCTTCGGCTAGCTTCTGATTCCAGCTCATTTTTTCTCATCCCAACTTGTGGTGGTGGTGGAATATTAAATGTATCACATAATGCTTCCATTGGTAAAGTTTTGGCTTTAGGTGACTCATAAACATTTTTTCTGTCTCGCAGTTGATTGATGTGTTTAATAATTAGTGTATTTTTGACCACTTCATACAATACCGTCCCACATTTTTTTAAAATACATCCAAATATCCATTTTGGCTTTCCAGGCCGGAAACCACGTGCATAGACTAAGTCACCTGCTTTAAATTCTCGAATCTTCGGGCGATTCCCTTTCTTATTTTTTGTAGTCCATTCATTCTGTCTTTGGGGTTCAAAGCACCAAAAGATGTTTTAATTGGTCGGCCAAATATTGTTTCGGCTGGTGATTTAATCATATTGCAGACAATGTTCAACGGCCGGTCCCATAAACCAAATTTGTCTATCCAGTCAATACCTAATAGGTTGGTATGACAGGTTCCAGATACATAACATTTTCCGGTCATAGTCTTGTCACTGAACGTGAGAGATATCCGCATTTCTCCAAGAAGAGTAATGTTAGTTCCTGTCTCACTCTTAGCGTTCTAATATGTAGGTTGATATCGAAGTCAACTAAGTTTTATCCAAGTCTCTCTAGAAATTAGTGTTATGTCAGACCTCGTATCAATTTGCAGCTTAACAGGTTTACCGTTGAAAAACATAGTTACGTACTTCCTCTTAGATGAATTGATCTAATAGTGTTGATATAAAGTGTTACTGTTAACTTCTCGTTTCACTCATTACTTTGAATACAAATAACTTCGTGCAATCCGGTTTTTCTTTCTCTTGACATTTGTTCCTCTTAAACACTAGATTATTATTTTAAATATTATGGGGTAGTGGTCACTTGACTACAGTTCAAATAATCGTATACTGACAAATCTAATATACATAGTTATAGGCCTTATTATACTCCTTTGTCACGGAATATGAAATAACGCTTTAAGTAATAGTTATTCAATACTATTTTTTTAAATTACTATGATTTAATTAACCAGTCATGACATGGCTCAAAATCGTTTGCAATGGTGCAGGTGCATCCACTCTTTGTGTTCTCCCAAATTCTAATCTTCTGAATTCTTCATGTCCCTTTTTTTCCAAATTTATTTCACTGGATTATACTCCTTGAATAACGTCTTCAAACCCTAGTGTTTCCGATTACTGCTTATACTTTTACTAACTCTACCACTATGGGATTTGAATCGACAACTGCATCTCTGTACTAGTTTGGTATGGCAACTGGAACTGATGTATGTACGTACGAAGTTCTACGTTGTTGCTGACTGACTAACTGACTAAACCAGTCGACCGTATTTACTATGGCAAGTCAGTTTTTAATTAGATTATTTTGTCATTAGCAAAGAAGAATGCTTTAAATTAACCATTACTAGTTTGTAATGTTTAATTTTCCTTTAACTTTTTTCTTCAAAATTTATTATGTAGAGCCACACGTTTTATCATCAGCTTGTGATCGTCCACGACATGTAGATGATTTAGATGAAGTGTTCAATTTTCTAGAAGCATCACGATGGCATGTCACTGATCCATCATTGGGATTATTTATTAAAATAAGACCATAACTATTTATTCACCTTTATTGTTCCTGTTTTTAGTAAAGTACGTTGTATTTTTATAAGCTTGAACAAAGTATATTGAGTTTCCTTTTTTTTTAAAAAAAAGTATTGGGATTGTGATGTAAATACATTTCATGTATATGTATGTTTTTATTTTTGTTTCATATGAGTATTTGATTATCACTTTGATGTGTTCTTTTGTGAAACGATAATCTAGGATATTCAATAATATATTTTCCCAGTTTTATGGTTAGAAGTAGCCGTAGTTAAATAAGAATGTGTTGGGATTTTTTTAAAAAATTACGATATAGATAAATAGATCTAAATCCCAGTAATAAATCTTCTACATGTTCAAGTACAAACTGATTCGTTCGGATCATAGATGTTAGGCAAGTGATGTTGTTTCTAATTATGTAGTTCAAAAATATCTTAGTTGCTGTGTTATGAATTACTAATCTTATATTAACTATGTTGAGTTGCACTCTGTCTTGTTGTCTCTGAGTACCGCAAGGAGGTGACTACAATGACAAGCTTACGATCTAATTCAGAATAATAAATAAAACCTAGGAGATGTAAAAGTATGTAAACTTATTGAGGTCCATCTCGGAAGGTGAAATATCTTTACGTTAATATCACTAGTGTGTTATGCTCGTCAGATTGCTTTCTGAACTACAGTTACCCAGTGTGTTTTGCGTTTAAAGGACACCTTTGACTGAGGTCAGTCAGTCAGCTACAACGTAGGACCAGGCACATATATGCATCGGTCCAAGTTGCCATACCTCATTAACACAACAAGATGGACACCGGATTCATAAAAGTAATTAATTCAGAGGTGGTAATATATAAAAGAAAGATTGCAATAACTATATAGTACACGAAGAAAGAATTAGTTCGTAGAAAGATATGAAGCAATTTTAATCTCTTAGTTTAAGGGAAGACAGTAAGTGAATACACCGACGCCATTGTGACCGATTCTGAGTCATGTCACCAAGAGTCTCCAACCATTGGTTACGACAGTCACGCGGACCCCAACCAGGTAATCTGCATCTACCAACATGGCTCAGACTAGAAGTTAGTGACTTCAAGCACTGATGCCACATTTTGGTTTGGCCGCCCCTAACTTTCTTCCAACCATCTCCAACACCGGTTAGCATTGCACGTCATGGTAATCGGTGTTCAGGCATATGTAATACGTGGCCCAACCATCTCAGTCGATGAAGATCCACAACCCCATCAACTGATTTACCGTCATTCCCTAATACCCTGGTGTCTAACCTCACTATTACTTACCCGGTGACCCCAGGAATATTTCTGAGGCATCTGTGGTCAAATACTAATAGCTTACGAGTGTCTTCTACTCTTAATGGCCATGTTTCGCTGCCGTAAATTGAAACAGAATGGACTGCCGCGCAGTATACCCGTCCTTTTATTGATAGACGGATATCTTACCTTCGCCATAGGTGACGTAAGTTGGCAAAAGCCAAGCGAGCTTTTCAAATCCGTGCTGAGATTTCGTCAGACACCAACCCATTAGGGCTGATCAGACTTCCAAGATAAGTGAAGTTGTCGACGCATTCGACTACTTCCCTCCCTATCCTTAGTTCAGGTGTTGACGCAGACCAGTCCTGAAGCAGCAGCTTGCATTTAGAGGGAGAGAAGCGCATTCCAAACATTCTGGCATTGTTGCTCAGTGCTACTAAAAGACTCTGCATTTTGTCAGCGTCTTCGCCAAACAGGACTATATCATCTGCGTATTCTAAGTCGGTAAGTGGACCCCCTGGAAGGAGATCAATACCCGAGAATTCAGTCGACGAGAATGTTATTTCCCCCAATAGGTCTATGATGAAGTTAAACAAAAATGGGGAAAGTAGACAGCCTTGACGGACACCACTTGAGGTTGTAAATGTAGATGGCAGTTCGCCATAAGCTCTGACTCGAGTAGTAGTGTTCGAGTAAAGAGCCTTCACAAGGTTTATGTACTTCTGAGGTACGCCTTTCAATGACAGACACTGCCACAGAATCTCGCGGTCTACCGAGTCAAATGCTGCCTTTAAGTCGAGAAAGATCACCATTGTCGGACGCCGATAAGTATGCCTATGTTCTAGAACCTGACGAATGGTGAATATGTGGTCGATGCAGCCACGACCAGGTCTGAAGCCAGCTTGATTCTCTCGTGTTTGCAGTTCACGAGTCTTAGTTAAGCGTCTGATAATTATCGAGGCTAGTATTTTAGATACTATATCAGTCAAACTAATCCATCTATGGTTGTCACAGGATGATTTTAACCCTCTTTTATATATTGGGACGATAAGTGATTGTGACCAGTCAGATGGGATAACGTCTAACTCCCAGATCTTATTTATGATATTAGTCAACCTAATCGCTAAAATTGAACCACCATCCTTAAATACCTCTGGAGTCAATCCGTCTGGACTAGCTGCCCTTCCTCATTTCAGATTAACTATAGCCTTTTCAACTTCTGCTAGAGTTGGGGGACCTACGTCAATTTTCCATTCACACTGTCTGGGAATGGAGGGTAGTTGTAGAGTAGCTGGAGGCCAGCTGGACTGTTCTCTGAAATGTTCCGCCCATCGTTCTAAACGTCTGGACTGGGAGCTGATGGGAGGAGTCATACTCAGAAACTTTTTCGACAACTAGCCTACTGTATTGTCAAGTCCTAAAATAAGTTTTGCACCAATGTTTTGATTAGCTATCGACAACCATAATCTCGAAAATACAGTAGTCACCACTTATTATTACAAGTATTGTTTTCATTCTCCAAGAAGAATTAATTACATCGTCTGAATCTTCGAGATCATTCGTTTCGATACCTCGTTAGTCCACACGAGAATGCAAAGATAGTGTGCTGTTAGTAACACTAGATTCTCTCAAAATGCTGAAGTCGTAAGATTTTCCAAAGACATTTTCCATCAATAGCAGTTTTTATGACGCATTTTAATTCGACCCGACGTCTAGAGATTCACCTAGATATGTCTGAAATATGGGGCCTGAGTAAGTAGGTGTGGTGTTGGTTTTAGTTAATTTACATCACATCCACTAAGAATACTATGTGACAATTTTCGTGGTATAGTGGGTGCAGGAAGTATTTTGAAGAATTTTTGTGAGGTTTTAATTTCACGCCTCAAAGTTCATGATATTCGTGTTATTTACCTAACACTGCGCTATAACGGACATATCTATGAAAAACGTTTTATTTATTTATAGACTAGGAGTGGTAAATATGGTGATTTACGGAGGTCCTCTTTGTTTTTAAGGCATTTGGTGGTTTTAAAGCTATATTTTGTGTAGTTGGGTTTATGCAATATATATCCACCAGTCATTACATTTGAAAATTCCAAGTCTACACGTCGTGTAGAATGCTCAGAGTTGCGTGTGGCTTTTTAACTGACTAAAAAGCTACATAAGAGGAGGTGGATGCAAAGCTGAGACCAGGTCAAATCTGCTTCGCCGACCTTGAGTGCCTTTGTCCAGGCAGGGGTTCTGCATTTCAAATGCTTGATGTTTGTTGAGCGTGTATTAGTTTAAATGAGTTCGTAGTGTTGGCATAACTGGGTTGTATGTTGAGGTCTGGAAATTTAAAAGAACACGTTTTAACTCACTGTAGGTTTGTTATCTTTTTTAGTGCCGATATTTCATTTGTTTCTGGGTAATTGTCCATCTGAGGGCTGCCTTTTTGTCCACTCTGTTGGGGAGCGTTTTATATTCAAAAAATGCCGTATTCTCGGTAACAACAATAAAATGCAATAGTAGGTCCTGTTTGTTTACTTTGGCAGGGAAATATATAGCTCAATTGGCAAAGCTTCCAGTTCCCGAGATATTTCTTATGAACAATTTAGACGTCTGATCCTGAACAAATTGTTGTTTTAGGGTGATCTCTTAAGGAAAACATTTCTTTATGGATCACTACAATTGTCATGATTTATATTTTTTGCAGTCGAATAAATGGTATTTCCTACCTATGGACAGTAATAGTAATAGAAGTAGTAAAACATGTAGTTCGAATAAGGTGTCTGCCAACCTAGGTGTTTTTTTTCAACAGCGGTAGCTTTAGCAAATGCTCTACGACTGGGAAGAATTAAAACATAGCTTCAACGAGTTTCAGTAAGTGAAGGTTAAATATTACAAGTTCAGATAATGTATGCTCATTACATTTGTCTACTGAATGTGGGAAATCGTAATAAGTAATTGAAGTATGAGTTTAGTTATTTAAATGTAAAGTTATAAAGTTTCGACCTCACTATCAAACCGTAGGAAAGTTCAGTCACATGCAAATAAGAAGGTATAATTATTTTGAATGTCAGGTCTTCGAGTTGCTCCTTTATTAACTATTACCATTCTTTATCAACATTCAACGTTCAGAGATGAGCGTTCCAACCTGAGTCATCGTGGTACTGGAGTTCGATGTTATTCCAATTCCATCAAACTACATATCGACAGCAATGGTTTATTATCTGTTTCGTAGTTCGTCGCATGCATTTGCTCAAATTGATAAGTGAAAGACAGTAATAAACATCAGCCACGTAATAGAGTGAGTTAACGCACTGTTGAGACAAGCTTGTGCTATCTCATAAATTTTGACGTCGTTCATAATAAGTGGCCAATGAGAAATGACGGCAGTCAGCAGACCGTTCATAGGTAATACATATATTGTCAAACCTAGTGCAGCGTCTTTATGCACCAAGGTGGACACCAGTTTCTAGGGAGAGTATTTATAGGTAATCGTCTTCTATGTAATCGACCATTTACAAATTATATATTTTGCTTAGAAAAGTGTTCTATGAATCTCAGACTTTTGTTTTCGATGGCACTCTAGTTTTTGGTGCATATAGGGTTATATTCTTTCTTGCCCCTGAATGATTAACACAAGAACTACTCTGAAAATTGGACGCAGGCGCTCTCTATTCAGTTTGGAACAGTCTAAACTTTTGAATTCTACAGGTCATCCATGGTACAAAATATCTACTTGTACAGGTTTTTTGGTGAGCATATTGAATACTGCTTGATGGCGAATATAATCTGTAATGTTCTATGGCCGGTCAAATATCACGAGGCAAAATCACCAATCAAGACACAGACGAATGTGCCCACTAACGCGTTTTCCAGCGCGACCAGCCTTGAGTCAACTCTGAGTCCTTATTGGTCCTATGTATAGTAGCTTCACGCCTGGCTCAGCCCGTTCAGCTCAGATTCAAAAGTTCAAGCAAAAAGTGGTTTTGAGTGTGGGATACTGTAACTGATAAATTGGGAATAAGAAAGGTAAATCGTATAATAGTAGCGAATTATTCAAATGAAGGGTTATGATAAGTATAAATATATTCAGTCTACTTACATAATAGTTAAACAATAAGAATATATGTGACTACAGTACATAAATAGTTTACAAATGTTACCCATGATTTAATCTTCTTCAAATACAACAAAATGAGACTCTCTAGCTTTTTTATATTCAACGCTGTCTTAATCCATTTATCAGGTGTGTTGGTAAAGATCAAATACGAAACATTTAGGAAGAATTTACTCCAGGCATTCATAGTCATGGTAACAAGCTGTAGAATTAAACTGATGAACGCAATCTAATTTTCGACTTTCTATCCAAAATACAGTTGGTAGAGCGTTAACCAACATTTCTATGAGGGAAATATTTCGTCGTATACAAGCAAATAGACAGGCGCTCAATCAACGTACAGATGGAGATTGACATACGTGAATACCCTCACATACTGATCTGGAAACGGGAAAGATTCGCAATGATCGACACGAGAAATTAACGAGGGTAAGGAAGGTAAGTTATGGGATACAACCGGAGTCTTACATATTCGAAATTGAACATTTGTAGTGGCATTGGACAATAGCCACACAATCCACAAAGCTGTGAACACAAGACTACTCAGAAAATAGATATTCAACATTTAACGCGGAGAAATACCTAACAATGGAGAAAGCGCGTACAATGAATTGAATAGACTGAGTTGATCGGATGGCATGGCTCGACCATGCAGGCGTGGTCCATCTGAATGTTACCTTATATCTTCTATTCATATTAAATATATTGTTCTTTCTCTAGCCTAACCTTGTTCTACATCATGTATTGGTAATTGATACGATACAGTGAGTTGGCGTAGTCGATGGTGTGACTTCCACGTAAGATCTTATAGATTAGGTAGTTATATCATGACAAATCTACAAATTTAGGATTAGGTCTATTATTAGAGCAGCACTAATATCATAGTAGACCATAGTTCTATATTGGTAAGCCCGACTAGAGAAACGCATCCTATTATTGTTAATCTTATTTCCATTCTAAATTTCTTGATTATTTTGTATTGATGTTAACCCAATATTCTAACAGTCCTGATTAATGCTCACATGTATTATCGTAATGTTATATTGATTAGTTCTCATGACATACTAGCTCAATCGATATTAAAAACTGGTCGTCTATATCAAGTAATTAGCTTTGATGGTTGGTTAACAAGCTTTAATAGCATTTACATGCTTCAGCGACATAGTCTTGTTTAAACATCAAGCTCTAGCAAATATGACCTGTAAATAACGCAAATATACATTGAATAACAATGCAGCAAGGACTAAATAGTTACCTGGATCTAATTCTCAGTGTTCCTTCACTTAACACTTCATCCTGTTTTAAACTATGCACTATCGTGTAATATCTTTTCTTCTAACCACTGCCTGCCTAATTTCAAATTTTCGAGTTCCATTGCCAAACAACAAGGATGACACTTCTCTAAAAACATACGGTGAGTTTCAGCCACAAGTTTTCTGCAATCATAAGGTCATTTTAGATGGCTCGTTCAATGGCGACCACACAATTATCTGGATTCATTCGGTTGTTCTGATCCGAGAGAGTGGCAAAAACGTTAACAGCATCAAGCACCCTGGAATTAATTGCCATACTGCATGTTTTATTCTGGATACTTTTGGATCATTACTACTCCTCACGAATGGCGTTATATATGTCGTCCACTGAATAATCTAATTTTCAAAAATAACCCAGGCGAGTTCAACTATTTTACTTAATGACTTTTTGTACTTAACATGTATATGTTTTCTAGTTGCTTTTGCCATATATTTGTAAGTGTCCACAGACTAAATACATTAACTTCATACGGAATGTTTATAACGCGTCATATTCTTGCCTGAAGTTTCATAAGCAGTCTTAACTTTAAAATGATCTTTCTGATCATGTTCATTATTTTCAAATTGTCATATACGTCAACAACCTGCATGTTAACCTGGCCCATACATACGTTACACTATATCTCCATGTCTTCTAAATTTAGAAATCTGGATCGCCTTTAACATTTATCAATAAACCCAAAATAGTCGTTGTTGCCAATCGTATTTGGGTTTATGGATTAGTTTATCATATTAGCAGCCTAAAATGCAAACAACGTTTAGATAATAAGATTAAAAATTTAGGTACTATCAATGGCACTAGTCAAATAACTAAATCCCCAGGTAGCTGTTGGCTAAACAAACGTTTAAAATCAAAACTCCGTAGCCTACTAAGATTAACACTAAACGAATATTTCTGAATTGAAATTTATAATTAAATTAGGCGTCTCGGATTCTTTAACGTTATAAATTTCTGATGATTTCGAATCACCTAAAGCAACAATACCTATTTTTCCACTGACTAATCCTCAATCAACACTATAACTAGTTAAACATAGTAGTTTCAGGATATCGTCATAAAGCATTGTCATGACTTGACGATCACGTAATATGATTGATAAAATTAATGAAACTATTAACAAAATCGGTCAGCAAATTGACTTATAATTATCACTAGTGTTGTTTTTCTTTTATCTTCATTCACTACAGATGATTACAGTATGTTTCTCTATCAGATGCTCATTCAGTAAATATCTCAAAACCTTGTCAGTCTAATTGATGGTTTAGCGACACAATCATGCATGCAAATAATCAGTATAAGCAGTCGAGCAAATCTCCTGCAAACTGAAAACATCAATGTCGGATTTACCTCAACACTGACTAAGGTTCAAGCCATTATCATAGACATAAGTTGGGAGTGTACTCCCCCTGGTTACAACTTATGTTCTCTCTGATAATCACATGAGCATCACTCACTATTAATCATCTTGTAAAAACTTATTTAGCTAAATACATCTTGCAGCACCACATCACTTCGTAATATGACACAGGCCTAACTGATTTTAATAACTTATAACCACTATATCTCAATTGAATCGTATTCCGCCTTATGATAAACTGCATACTTGCAACTAACTTGTATGCCCAATCAGCCAGCAAGTATAAATATAAATAAATAGTCTGCCGCAGATCAGAACATTGAGTCCAGAGCATGTCTCTTACGAATACACTCATGTTTAACGATTTGTTCTTAGCTATCTGTCTAAAATCCATATAATTATCACTCATGTATTTAAATTTTATTTTGATGAACATTCATGTGTATTAGTAGTATTATTAAATTCTATCACGGTCAAGTAAAAATGAGGTTGAGAAAATCTCCCCGTAACTAAATAAACCGTATCAAACTAACTGGAACACTAGTTGGAATTCTTCTCCACGGTATACTTTTGTTCCTTCAGTTAGCCTACTAATGCAGATGCATTTGGAATTCAATTCATATGGACAACTTACCGGCATAATCGTTATTTGATTTCATAATTTAAACCAAAACTAATACGAATATTAACATTTCTACAATATTCATTACTTTAATATTTCTAAACACAAAATACTTACTACCTATACGTTAAGTTATTAACCAACGGCTGTTTGCACGCATCGTTTTATTATTATTATTATTGTTATGCCATTCTTTATAGTTCAAATAATCTTCACCCAAATTCTCATGTCAAGCGTTTTAAGCATGAAGGCAGATATTTTAAAATTATTATATGTATTTCCCGACCAGATGCTGCCGCTTTCTTTTTGGTTTATCTTTCAGCTTACCAATACCCGGAGGATTCTTATTATCCTTGGTAACCTCCGGCGCGCGACGATCCCATCCAATTTGGTATCGAACCAACATCACGTTGATTCTGGTGGGAGAGTAGTGTTGTGGCATTGGACAATAGCCACACAATCCACAAAGCTGTGAACACAAGACTACTCAGAAAATAGATATTCAACATTTAACGCGGAGAAATACCTAACAATGGAGAAAGCGCGTACAATGAATTGAATAGACTGAGTTGATCGGATGGCATGGCTCGACCATGCAGGCGTGGTCCATCTGAATGTTACCTTATATCTTCTATTCATATTAAATATATTGTTCTTTCTCTAGCCTAACCTTGTTCTACATCATGTATTGGTAATTGATACGATACAGTGAGTTGGCGTAGTCGATGGTGTGACTTCCACGTAAGATCTTATAGATTAGGTAGTTATATCATGACAAATCTACAAATTTAGGATTAGGTCTATTATTAGAGCAGCACTAATATCATAGTAGACCATTATTCTACACATTCTGTCTTTAGAATATATTGATTTGCTTATTGAAATGTTGGGCTTAATTCATGTAGGCATCTAAAGAAGTCTATGTAAGACACTACAAATGTACAAAATACAAATCTTTTCAAGCGGAAATCCTCAGTAATAAATCTGTACATTTTCATTGCGGTCTTCCTAACAATCCTTTGTGAGGTTTCACAGCCACATTAAAATAGTAATTTATCTGTAATATTATGAATTTTTTCTAGGACCTGTTTTTAGGAAAGAGATGACTGTTCCATACCTCTGATTTACACTAATAGGTGATATTAAGGGAGGTTACATAAGTGAAACCAGTGTGTAATTCATCCGGTCTTATACGGCCTTTCTTACCAAAATTTTAAATTCCTGTAGACTAAGAGATTTTTTTATTTAAGACAATTCATCTATTTTCTACTTGGAGAAATCCTGTCAGAAACCTAGAAATCAAGATGAAATAATTCAGGTTTCTGATTTTTTTTTTACCACGGCAAGTGATGAACTCATGGACACAAGAAGATGCTACATCGTCAATTTGCTGTATGCTTATCAGGATGAGATAAAATTTATATAGTGTTCAGAGCCAGTCAATTTGTTAGCTGATTTGCGAATGAGTTTAAATATTGAAATAGCGCGCGTATAACAAACTTCAAGGTCATCCTTCAAGACAAGCACTACAGATGAGTAATGTGTTGACTCGTGGCCGCCTTTCACATTCATTTTCGAACTCTGACCAAGATGCTTTC
Organism: Schistosoma haematobium; assembly: GCF_000699445.3. Classification (NCBI taxonomy): domain Eukaryota; kingdom Metazoa; phylum Platyhelminthes; class Trematoda; order Strigeidida; family Schistosomatidae; genus Schistosoma; species Schistosoma haematobium. The sequence goes on from NC_067195.1 coordinate 6,831,829, forward strand.
GAAAGTAAATTTATTGTTTTACATCCTTGTCCATATACGTATATTTGTGAACCGTAGCATATGTGTGGCGCCGTACGTTTGTTTGACATTTTTTGTCCTAATCGTTGACTGGTCGACGAGAAAGCTAAAATAAAAACTAGTTATAACTCAATCATTGTTTTAACCAATGCTATTGTCTCGAAGATCATTATTATATTGTCTGGAATCATAGCAGTTATCGCTCTGTCATTATGATCTTGATGATGTCACAGGTATTCAGTGTTTGACAACGCTTCTACCAGTAACACCTAATTTATTTCGTTCCCACCTAGAGAAATCAGAAGACAGAGTCGAGGAGATCGGAAGAGTATATTTGGCGATGACCAATATATCGGAATTCTCTGATCTAATCTGGCTAGCGATTGCGGTTGATGCTGAGCACAGCGTTACCACACGTGATCTGGTGCGGATGCCTGACCGAGCGCCTTCAGCTAGATGAGTCCACTAAAACATATGGTCAGCATCCAATGTCGAAAACTTACAGAGCTATTTATTTTGGGGATTTATTTACCGCTACAGATCACTCCCCCCTAGTGGGGCAGTGACGATCCTAAGACGTGGCCAGCCAGAAGTTTAAACCCAACGAGTTTGTCGTTGGTAAACACTCTTCTGATAGCTTACTAAGTGTAGCAGCGTCTGGTCGTCTTTCCTTACTATATGGGACCGAGGTACGACATAGAAAAAAAGAAAGAGTTACAACGAAAATTTCGACTCCTCGTAAACTGCATCGTTCTTTTCCAGTCGTCCTGGAAAAGAAAAGAGAAAGTGTAAGTGCATGTCGAAATACACTCGTATGTGCGTAAAAACACAATGTCGGCGAAAAATGGAAAATATACTCAAGCACACGTAATAGCGTTAAAAAAATGTTCTTTATGTTTTGTTTTTTTTAAAATAAAAATTTTATATCGTAAAAAGAAAGATCGAGATAATATAAAATGTCGAGTAGTGCCTTACGTGCAGTAGTCGTTTAAATGTTCTGGAAATCTTACTCTTCTTCCAGAACGCGTCGTTTTAGGTATATTTTCAGATACATTCGAAGTATCATCGCTAGTGTTGGTTGTCGGTTGAGGAATTATGAGTGTAGGAGTCGTGTTGTGCGATTGTACCGAAGGAAAGTCGACGTGAATAGGATTTCCTTCTAAATACGCTGCTTTTAAGCGATCGGTGCTGATGCTATTGTTGGTTCCGTTCTTATCGACTATATAGTACTTAGATTCACGTTGAAGAACTTTGAAGGGTCCTTCGTATGCTGATTCGAATGGTCGTCGATGCGAGTCTCGACGAACGAAAACGTGTGTACTATATCGTAAGTCAGGTTGAACGAAAACATCAGTTGATTGAGGTCGAGTGGAAGCAGGTTTAACTGAACGCATTGCGAGTCTGATGCGTCTACAGCGATACTAATGGGTGCTTCGGTGTCCTGATGTGCGAGCATTGTTGCTTTAGCAATCAGTTCCTTAACTGTGGAGAATGCTTTTCGTGCGGTGTCATCCAAATTAATGGATTTCGCATTTCCACGAAGTTGGTCGGTCAGAGGTTTCATAAGTAATGCGCATTTCGGTATGAAACGTCTATAGAAACTTACGAGGCCGTTAAACGTGCGTAATTGCTTGACGGTAGTCGGTTCTGGGTAATCCAGAATGGCCGCCACTTTGGTTCTAAGGGGTCGGATATGGTATATATATACCATATTAAGGAAAAGATTGGCAAGGTTTGGATGTCGAACGTATAATCATTTGAGAATTCTTGTAGTTAACATAAAGTCGACTTTGGTTCACTCACCGATATCATACTCTCTAAAACAAGTTCATTATACAGCGATACTCACTGTGATTTCATCTATATGGCTTTAAAGTCTTGGGCATTTCGTCATCAAACTGTCTAAAAGTTTTTAAGACGGCTATTACATGTGTAGATCTTTGTGGTAGATGTGCTGTGCTTTTGATATCATTATGAATTCATAACCTCGGACCTTTCTGCTTGTATAATCTCTATATTTTGATTCCTAACTTGGAAATTGAATCCAATATTATGAATCTTGTTTACATTGCCAGACGTAGAGTAAAATAATATTTACTCAAACTCTAATGCCTAATGAAGCGATTGTAAGGTTTTAAGGTTCATAGAAGCTGATCCTTTTCAGTTAGTTATGGCTTTTTCATCTTAGCCGATAGACTCAGATTTTGTTTAGTTTATCTTGTAAATGTGAATTCCGTTGGTTATGTGATTTTGTAGGTCATCAGTGCTTATGAGTGTCCTTCACTTTTGGATCTTCTGTTTCCTTTGAATCACGATTTGGTTTTTTACTTACTTGACCATTATCCTGGTATTCCCCTCCACCAGAATGAGTCTTTATCTGACCACTTTTCTACCATAGACTTTTCGATAATAATTTGAAGGTTGATTGTGATAGTTTTCCACTTTTCATTTCTATACATAGGATTACATCTCGTTCACTGCTCTTTAAATTACGTGACGATTTAAGTTGGGTTCTTTCGGGTTCTGATCCAAAAGGAACGGTTTCACTTCCGAATCAGCTCCCCAAGAATGGCTAATAAGTAGCAACTTCATTATAATCACATCTAAGTTCTTAGCTAGCCTAGTGGTCTATAAGCATTCCACCAAGGTTCACTAACAACCCTCTAGTGACCCTTGGTAGAATTTCTATTAGTAATTGTGAGACATAGTACCAATCTTATTATTCATAGAAGTTTCTTTTATCAAAAACAAGTCGTTAGCCTCCTGAATCAAGAACGACTTTGCGAAACAGAGAAAGATTAAGCCAGTAACAGTTCCTCGTACAATATATCTTAGAATTATTACATATCCTGTGATAATATCCAACAAAGCTGTCGCTCTCCATAGCAGTAAAATTAGTAATCATAGACTGAAAAACATAGAACCACAAAGTTAAAAATTATATCAGAACGGCAGAAAACTAAAAACGTAATCTCATACCTTAGAAATTGTTAGAAATACTCTGAAATATGCTTGAAATTCTATCAAAGATCTATAAACCAAGAGTCCAAATTATAGACAAAACCTAAGAAAAACCGGACTTTACATTAGTTCATGTTCAAGATTGGTAAATATGTTTTTAGCGTGATAAAAGTACGAAAGTAAAAATTCTGCTTGACATTTAAAATTAAGTCTCTCCTAAACCTCTTACTGGCATTATAGATGTGATTTTATATCGATTTCCGAGTAAGCTGTGTAGCAATGGGTCAGCTTATACTGTCGCTGTAAAGCATGACTTCAAGAGTTAGCTTATAACTAGGTTACAAGTTTCTAAACCTAGGTATCTTCAGATCATTTCTGATTTCCTGTGTTGATTTATTTTGACGCTAAAAGAAGTAGGGTTATGTCTGTGGAAGTCTGGGTATGAATAGATCAACCTACAGAAGTGTAGACTTCGTAAATTCAGTCTTCACTGCACAAATCTCTTTGAAACTGTAGAAATTCTGAACTGTTTATTAATTGTGATTTGTTTTCTTTAATCATTTTAATGATCTTTCATGTTATCACAGTGCCTTACAACTTAAGTCAATGCTTTTTGAGCGAAGTTTTACTATAATTCCACTGTCTGACTTGATATTTTCGTCTCCTACTACACTGTATTTTAGCCACCGGGTTATTCGACAAATTTGTTCGCCTATGAGTTTTCATATTTTTTAGTCGTTCTGTTAAATTTCGCGAGTATGTCCATAAAAGGTTGGATCTAAAACTCATCGTTGAGAGTAGTTTTGCTGTGTTTGTGGAACACGGCCTTTCCGATTTAAGAATGTCAGACGGCTATGTGTTTGGCCATCCTTGTCTCAGAATGATTTTTAACAACCATGGACAACACCAAGTTAGTGGTTTCGAGGTCCGGCAACGTGTGTTTGGGCACAGTGGCGATACCTCGACTGGCGTCACCGTCTTGAAACACTGACTTAGGTGGCTTAGACATGTCCTACGAAAGTCGTCCCAGTGGATGTCACATCGCTCATTATTTGCCGGCGCTAGGATCGGTTGAAAAAAGCTGAGGTGGTTAGTGCACAACATGGTGTCGTGGTACGGAAGAATTGTATATGGTTGATTTTTGTGGATCCTCCACAACGTCCTGGTTGGGGTTTTAACGATGGTGCAATACAGTGGCTTGAGATGTTATCAGAAATGGCTTAGAATGCAAGCCACTGACAATCCTTCTATAACTTTATTTTTGGTTTCTTCATAAAAGAAGTCGTTACTTTAACTGAAAAGATTCTTTCTGGTTGTATTTTTCCTAACTGAATTGTTTCTCCCATTATTATTATTATTATTATTATTATTATTATCATTATTATTATCATTATTATTATTATTGTTATTATTATTGTTATTGTTATTATTATTGTTATTATTATTGTTATTGTTATTATTATTGTTATTATTGTTATTATTATTATTGTTATTATTATTATTATATTTCACTCCCACACACTAATTTCTGTTCATTGTTGTTTCTCTTTTTGTCATACGCATTTCACATTCTCTATCTCTTCACAATCTCATTTTTGTTGTGTGACGCACATATATTTGCTGTTCTCTTGTCCCAATCCTTATGTCCAAATAAATAAATAATTCAGATACGTGGAACCTTACTGAGAAAACCCTTTTTCCAACATTTGATGCTCTTAAAAATTCACGAAATACACTGTCCCATAAGTTTTGCGTTTTGGATGTTAAAATTTTCATTCTTAACCATTGACAGTCCAATTTATGAATATCTGAATAAACACAAAAACTAATTACAACTACAATTTGTCAATACTTAACTTATCTTACTCAGAGTATTCAATATCTTATCACTCCCCACTTGTTTGTTTCTCCTTCACGTGTTTTCTACGTGTTCATTTTAAAATATCTTCGGTATCTTTCTGTGTGATCATTTCATCTGGAATATTATTGTCTAATGGAAATTAAATGTATTCTTTATCCGAGTTTTTCTGAGCTTAGCTACTATTACATTGGGGGACTGCCACTTCAAACGAAGATATAACTTAGTCCTCTTATTTGTTTGCAAACTAGCATTTCTCTTATTTTCTGTCGGCTTAGATCATATCAAAATAACTTAACATCAGTTTGGTTTCACAACCGTAAGAAATTTCCAATTGAAATCTCTGACAAATTTATTTTTACATCACTGAAGGTGCTTTTTTCTACTTTGTAGATGCAATTATTCGAGTTGGCACAGATTTTCAAGCTGACCTTCCGCTTTTCAATGGTGAACCACCTCCAAGCGTTTTGAATCAACCAGATCGGGGAGTTGCTTTATGGCTTCCAATACCTGTTAGTTTCCATAATCAGTTAGAGGAATTCTTGAATACAGCTACTGAAAAATATGGGTAAACTAACCAGCCTTAATATATCCATTTATGTATTAAATTGTTTTGTGGTTGACTTAGATCAAATTTTAACTTCTCTGTCTAGTAGATAATTCTAAATGTCCACTATACACTGAGATTTTAGTACATATACGTATGCTATGTGATTTAACCATTTATAGAATCGTTTCATGATCATCTTGTGTTGTGGATTGATTAATATCTTATACCTCAGTTAATTTAGGTTAATTACTTTACCATTTGATTTGTTTTAAATAAAACCATGCTTAAAATAAAGATTGATCAATGGAAATTTTTGTTTCGAGCCAAAAATGCTTTAGTTGTAACATTCTTGACAGTATCTCTATGCTTTCTACAATAAGTATGGATTTATGACAAAAAAAAACCCACAAATGGTTACGTAAGTGGATTAAAACTCTTAAGAAGACCTGCTTTTTTGTTTACTCTGATGAAATGATGACATGTGTAACCATATGACAATGTAGTAAATAACCTGAACTTAAAGTTTGTGAATAAAAGTTAAATATCTAAGCTTAGTTAGTACTTAACCTCAAACGTAACCTTATAAGCCACTAGCTTGTGTCTGATAGCAGTTTAGCCTATTTTTAAATTTTAATAATCAGTATCAAATTACAAAATGCCTTCCTAAATCTTTTAATAGTTCATTTATTCCCTTAAAATAGTTTTCATCACAAGTGTACATTAGGTGATCCGTCAAAAATCACATCAATTTACATAATGATATGCATAAGTTAACAAGTGATGTATTTAACAAAATTTCATATTCATGCATCTACTGACAATCGTAAAAATTTACACTATATTGAATGAAATAAATCTTTAATATTCTGTCTCCAATCGTTTCTGACTGTTCATATTGATGCTTAATGAAAGCCATTTTAGTTAATGCTTTCAGATGACATGTAATAAAGCTTGTTAAGTTTTTCTTGAACAAAAAATCTATAAACTGTTAGGTGGTTGGAAGTAGTTGCCATTCATCATCAAGGCTTATCTACGATGCTGAGAATTCTATATTGTACCAAAATATAATATTGAATAAAGCCATTAATAATAATAATATTAATAATAATAATAATAGTAATCTTAAGAAATCTAATGGTCCTTGCTGGATTAGAAGTCGCAACATCCTGATCTGCTCATTGTAAGACTTTATCACTGAGTTATTAGGCTGGCATTGCAATCCACCACATATATAGATATTGCATACTACATTGAGTCATTTAGACTAATGATCAATCGGTTCATGCTCTCAATCAAAAACTTAATAATCTCCACAGACCCTATACTAGTAATCAACATGTGCTCACTAATGACTAACTTCGTGAGGGAATTCTCGGAGTTCTAGTGAGAAGCCGTGACCAGTGGAGCTGATCTATGTCGGGTAGAGACAGGTATCTACCTCAGTACAACGGAAGTTGGTCGTGCAATTTCGTGGATTGGTTGATGTTAGACACTATCACCATTGGATGCCGGTTCAGTGGTCCAGCTGGTTAAGCGTTCGCACGCAAGACCGAAGGCCCTGGGTTCGAACCCCACGAGCGGGACCGTGGATGCGCACTGCTTAGGAGTCCCACAATAGGACGAAACGGCCGTCCAGTGCTTCCAGGTTTCCAAAGGTGGTGGTCTAACATCAATCGGTTCATGATCTCAATCAAAAACTTAATCAAAATAATTCGATCAGGATCAAATGACTAAACAAACAGACTATTGTAGAGGATGTTAGATTTCCAGAACTTACTTGGTAAATATCTTATTTTTGTGATTTTATTTTGGAAACTCGAGTTTCTTGTATTCGAGCCAAAAGCCCCTATTTTCACCTTCATATTGTATTTCGCACTTGGCAGGACCTTAAATGTCATTGGTTCGTTGTCTCTTTTAATATGTCATTTGGTGACGTTCCTCAAGATTATTTTTATGCTGTGTATATAAGCTTGAGTTGTGCTTGTTGTTGTTGTTTATGCTTCTGGCTGCTTGTGGAATGCACTTTCTCTCTTCTGAACCTGGACTTCTCCCTCTAGTTAGCGGGGCTGGGATGTATCAGAATCGTTAATTTATTCGGTCATTGTGTCGCTGAGTCTTCTTTCCGTTCGCCGATTTAGTTGATCTCGTAATCTCTTTGCACATAGCAACTATTGATCACTATTCAGTGGTTGATTAATTGTAAAATTATTAACTGAATGAAATTCAACCCAATTCTATGCCAAAAATTATCATATAATCTTTATTTGTTTACATATATATTTACATTAAAGTGAGAAATATTACTTTGTTTTATCAAGTTATTCAGAAGAACAAGCTCTTGCTTTACTTACATGGCATAAAACTGATTTTGATCATGCATTATCAGATTTATGCAATTTTAGTCCAATCAAATATGAATGGACAATACCTGAACGAAGAATATTTTTTATATCTGTTGATTATTATAATAAACAATTTCATCAAATAAAAAAACTTGTAAGTATCTATTTAATTTATAAACATAATTAAAGGAGATTTTTATCTACATTAATCAGTAATATATTTGTTAATATTTTAATAAATCATAAAATGTCACAAATGGATTGATAATAATTCCAATAGTTGAAATCATGAGTAAATTGAAGCTAGACCACCATGGAAAACCTGGAAGCACTGGAAGGCCGTTTTGTCCTAGTACGAGACTCCTCAGCGGTGCGCATCCACGATTCTGCCCCCCCCGCGAGACTCGAACCCAGGACCTATCAGTCTCGCGCCACGCGCTTAACCAACTAGACCACTGAGCCGGCCGTCATCCAGCGCTGTTAATGTCTAAATCTAACCAATCTAAGAAGTTACGTCGCCATACACCATTGTCTTCAGCGAGTTGATATCTCAACAAACCTGGTTGAACTCCACTGGTCGCGGTTTCTCACTAGAACTCCAAGAAATGCCTCTTGAAGTCAGTCTCTATTGAGCAGGTGATTATTATGAGAAGGGGTTTTGTGGAGATTTTAGATATTAACACCGTTGGATGCCGGCTCAGTGGTTTAGTTGGTTAAGCGCCTGGTGCGAGACTGATAGGTCCTGGGTTCGAATCTCGCGGAGGGTGGGATCGTGGATGCGCATTGCTAAGGAGTGCCATACTAGGACGAAACGGTTTTCCATGGTGGTCTAACTTCAACTGACTCATGATTTCAACTATTGAAATTACTAAAATCCCCACAAAATCCCTTCTGATAATAATTCGTCTTTATTGATTATATCGAATCTGAATTGGTAGGAGTCATGGTTTATTTATTGAAGTAAACAAGTATAATTAGACAAAATTATGTAGTATAAGGAAGAACTTGAAACAAGCGCGATAAATTTTCAGCTGGCCTTCGTAAATGATTGGTTTATGGAGTAGAAAATAACAATATCACAAAGTATAAACAGGTTCTATGTACTGAATGAATTTATGAAGTTTTCTACAAGTTAATCTACCTGTAAATCGGTAAAGCAACGACATAAAAAATTCGTCCTTGTGGTTATAGATTATCTGTCCTCCCAAATCTTTAGGATTAAGATTCTCATCAAGAACTGATGTGTATGATACAGAATTTGTTTACACTCATCTGATTAAATGAATTTTGCTAAAACAATGTCAGACACTCTATCTAATTAATTTGCGCACAAAATATAGTCCCACCAAGTTAACGTCTACTTTAAAATTGAGGGTTCAAGATTGTGATTTAAGCATAATGTTGGTTTACCTATTATATACAATCGACAGAGACTGAATTGAGTGTTTGGTACATCTGACACTATCATTTTTACTCTGCGATAGAAACGTGTAGTTTTTTTGCAATCATTTTAAAGGTTTTGAGCACCATACAAAATTATTTCTACTGCTCGCTATAAGCAATGTTTGAATTTGGCGCAAACACCTAAATGTCACGTTTTCAATTCTGATAGACTTGTCCTTATATTACATATTTCCCCGTAATTTGGAATTTTTACATAGACGGAAGATACTCATTGAGATAGAGAACAAGAAAGAGTGGTTCAGTCAAAAGATATCCTTTCAGTGAAATAAAGTCTTACTTGTTTTTTATGGTAAAAAAACAGTATTTAGTTGGTTTTTTAAAACAGTTAACCAATAGAGTTTTTTTCACATGATCTGACACTTAAGTGCTTTTTAACTGTAAAACCCTTTATCGTTATAATTAGATAAGTGAGTATTTTAAAGATTATAATGTACTACAAAGTGTTGTACATGAAACTACAGTACATATATTGTTAGTCAGGTAGGTTTAAAAAAGCCACTTAGTGATTGGTGCACCTAAATTTCAACCAGTAGGTCACAGGTTAGAACTTCACTCTACTTACTTCAGTTTAGGCTGATAGGAGGAGGTAGTATCACTATCATTGACGTAAACAATGAGGCACAATGCTGAATGCATAAGCTTGTACTTGGTAAGTTACACCCACTCATGATCTAAATAGCTCTTAAATTTATTTAAATCATAAATCTGTCTATATCATATTTAGTAAGGGTTTGAATTATCCCGTTGTTGATGTTCAGGTCAGAATATTGACCAGTCTCTTTTGGGACATGTGCATCTAGAACTTTACCCCTTGGTGCAATCATTTTGTCTCAAGTTCCTGTAAAATATGTGGTTTGTGGCTAGTAATAGAATCCAGGATGCGTTCCGTCTTTTTTTGGGCTCGTCGTTTAAATGTGCCTGCATCCCTGTGGTGATGTTTACATCAGGGTTCCAACTCAATACTTTTCGTATTAAACACCGTATAGATTATCCACCTAGCTAATGAGTGCAGATATCTACTGGCTTGTACAATCGGTATAATGTTTATATCATTTTAATGAGGAATTGAATATTACTACCAACCACAATCCATCTATTTACATGATTTATGCATTAATTCATTCCTGTTATTCCGCTAATTATTTAATAATACAAACTTAACAGTAATCACTTGACTATTTCTACACTGTTGTCACTCTCTCTCCCTTTAAAAGTTTCCTAATCGTACTGTCAATGAATTAATTCTATTCTATTATCTTAATAAACGCAATCAACAAACATTGCATGAAATGGGTTTATACGGACCTAAATGGTCTAGTTTGTATAAACGTGGTTATTTAATCCCAGGCATTTTACCACCACCGGATACTGTCCCTGTAAAGACACTAACAAATAATCATAAAGTTAGTTGTGTGCTGTTTTGTTGTTGTTAATTATTCTAGTTTTCGATGTCTATTTGTATTGATTGCTTGATTCTTCCCGTTTATATGATCAGCACTTTTTGGTGTATGTGCATCCTGTGAGAATTACCCCAATAATGTCATTAGGTTACAAGCATTATAAACAGAGTTGGATGGTGGCTAGCAGTCGAAACTAGGATTTACATGCACCTCAGTGTTTATGTTCACACTGAGACCCGAATCCAGTACATTTCACATTAAACACCCACTGCGTTATCCACTTAGCTATTGAATCCAGACAGGCACTTGCTTATGCAGTTTATTTTTGTTTGTTTTGCTTACATGTGTTGCATATTTTCATTGTTGTTACTTAAAAGGATGTAAATTTAAATATACCTATTAAGTCGGTTTGGGTACTCAGGCAGTATCATAGCCCACACACGAATCAAATGACTTGTGTGCCGCATATGTATTCGGTGCCCCTTTGTACCAATATTTATGTGTTCAAATAAATAAATAAATAATAAATAGTAAGAAATTTATGCACAGAAGGAATCATTTTCAGCGAGTTTATTTTCAAAATGTATAGTCCTATATCTGTATATGATAAATTGTAGATCACTGAATAATTATATCAATATAGGGTATTTATTTATTTATTTAAACACATAAATATTGGTACAAGGAGATACCATTTCATTCGATTTGTGTGAAGAATATGATACTGCCCGGGCGCTGAAACTGAAGTAGGTGGTGTTCTTAGAAGGCCACTGTCTGAGCCTTAGACCTAGAGGTCCAATCCACAAGGCAGTGGAGCAACTTTAGGAGATGCACTTCCATGGTAACCGGTGACCAACAATCGGTTCGTACGCCTTTTGTCCCCTCGGGATCCTGGAGCCCAATATGAACCATTGGTTTATAGTCAGGGTTTTCCAACTCCCTTACATGAATCCTCCGTACCTACCAACCTGGTTAAAGCGCCAAACATTCGCTTCTCATCCTCCCGACTTTGTACACAACGATCCCGCCGTGAGAAGGCAGTGAGTAGGACTTCCCTGGCAGTGGTTGTATGCTCGTAGCCACTTCAGAGCATTTGGAGAAGGAGAGCTGACTCTCTTTACCCTTGACCGTACCAGGGCATTTGGGGGTTACTTTAGTATTGATGTCAGCTAGTATCATGTACCATTCATACAAAATGTATTGCTTGAAGCTGAGTAGAAAAATATGCGCTTAGTAAGTGCAGATGAATAGAAACCGAAAAGTTGCTTAGATTTCAATATATTATAGTTTTGTCATATACTTTATTTTTAGTCAATGATATTATCGATTCATATTAAATAAAGTTGTTCAACCATTTTTGTTTTATTTAAAATATGAGTAATTTTCACTGTCCTACAGTAAATCAAAATGATGCGAACAGTGTTGTTTCGCATTTTGTATGCTAACAGAGATTGGTCAGTTGCATATGTTAACTTAAATAATGTAAAACTACAAACGCTTGCAAATAAGTTCATTTCCGTTGAATAATTAGTGTCTATCTGGACATAGTAGCTCATCGGATAAAATGTCGGAGTTTGAAGCAGGATGTATTAAGTTTGAGTCTCCGTATGATCATCATCGCCGAAATCCAGATACACTCATCTGACAAGTGCGAAATAGGACAAAATATGCTTTCACGACTGCACTGCTAGCTACAATCTAGCTTTGCTAAGCACACTTGTTAGTTGTCTTTTTCGTGTGGATCCTCCTCACCTTCAAAACACATACTTGAATATCAAGCTTTAAGGAATTTCTGAAATCATATGTAACAACACTCAACAATTAGATGGTTCACATTAATCACAGTTTGCTATTTTTAAGGTTGACCCCGTTCTTCTTTTGTAAGGAGGCAGTATTGTTGTAGATGTTGATTATCTGAAAGAAACACTACTGTCGTCACACTCTTCTACACAGTTAGGAGCATGACTTCGCCCTCAGGTTATGAGTTTGTTCCCTTCACTTTTACCTGTCTCTAACCGATTTACCTAGCATATTAGGACTGATCAGAAGTACTTTAACGAGGAGGTCAATCGATGGCAATTAGAAGTGACTTAAAGGACAAGCGCATCTCATTGGCTAAGAAATGGGTTAATTTCCTAAGGATTGAGTGGTATGTACGTGGATGAGTATGTACACATTTTATTCGGTAGCCCAATAAACTTTCTAGCTCACTCTTGTGTTCTTGCTCAAGTAGTCATTGGGAGGTTAGCGCGTAGCACACCGTGCATCAATATCATACTTTGGACACCCTCTGTCATAACAGGGACCCAAAGAAACAGGTCTTACAGTCACCGTAGCTCGATTAGTCATCACAGTATTCAAGCCTGATCACCGTTTCGGAGCAACAGCTATGGTCAGGATTGTTTACATGATGTCTGGGCATAACATTAGAAAAGGTGACCGTCGTTATTTAGCACATTTGATCTACAGATAATTAGTTACCTTTTGTTTTGAATATTTCATCTCAATAGGTAGAGGAATTCTTTGAATTTCGATAAAAAATTCAGTTGAATGGATTCATCTCACATTTCTTTATATATATTCATTCTACATAGAAATATACTATCGATTTAGATATGAATGATCCAGTCGATGCAGAAATCAAGCGTTATTTTGATACTTTGCATGATTGTGTATTGTTACCGGAATCGGAAGAATCAAATCAAGACACCGAAACTGGCGGTGGTGGTGGTGGCACATCAAGTATGCAATCGGATTCCGAGGCAGAAGTGCGTACACCATCTTCTTCCGCAGTAGCTGCCAATATTGAAGGGAGTGAACAAGTATTAGACTATGAACAGAATAAAGTAAGAAAAGATTCCAACGGACCTGGTCGTAGACACCGAAAACAATATGGTGCTGGCGGTAAAACTCGATCTACCACTTCAGGATTTATTTTATCCCAATCATCATTAAATTTATTACCGGATGATTTTAATCCAACAAATCGATTATCTGTACGTAAACATGCGCGTTTTGAAGAAGAGATTGCAGCTGTAACATCAGCCGCTATAACTTCTAGTAATAGTGGTCAGTTACGTGAGAACAACAAAAAGTTAGTTGAAATACATACTGGCATTAATCCTGGTGTACGTAGTTCCAGAAGAGGTATATTGTTTGCTACCACACCACATACAATAAGGTATTATTTGAATAATGTTTAAACAAAGTAATAAAAAGTTTTTTAGGTTTTCAGTTCATTTTTCCCTCTTTTAATAGATTATATCCTAACTGTTTGTAATAGACATACAAAATAACATAACTAGTGTAATAACAATAACAATTTGTTATTAAATTCGAAAAATTACAATATTTGTTTAAGAGTGTAGACTCATCATATGCTTAGGAAAATATGTTTTCGATTGGTTTATAAGGCAAAGGAACAGTGAGTAAATTGAACATATTTCACACCATTGAAAAAGGTTATTCTCTTATTTTTATCACTGATTAGCTTTATAAATACGCGTCTTTTTTATAGTAACCCATTTGCTAACGCTTTTATTACTGTGAGTATTATGGATGTATAGTTATCAATATACTCTAATAATTTGGGATTAACTACAGAGTATGGCTACTTTTAGACATTTTATAATTAGCCCAAGAATATTGATTTTATTCTATTATGTAACAGTAATCTAATAATGATAATCTGTGTTTTAATTTCTTGAAATTTAATTCTAAAACCCATCAATTGTTTATAGTGATGGTCATTGAGTAACCTTTATTAAATTAAGGTTGAAATGTATTATGAGTTCCAAACAAGTATTATGCGCATTAATTTGTTTAAATTATAAAAACACTAAACAAAAGATATAGCTTAACAATTTGAGAATGTATTTAAAGAAATTTACAAAGGCTAATTCCAGCTGAAGAGGAAATTAGGAAAATATGTGCTGGAGGTGGATAAGACATACATTGCGGAAATCATCAGGTTGTATCATGAGGCAAGCACTAACTTGAAATTTTGAAGGGAAAATGAAAATAGGAAAACCAAGGAACCAAGGAATCGGAAACATATCAAAAGAATGAATAGCAGCTAGAAAGGATTGCACATTGACAAAGTTCGATGGAGAATACTGATGGCCAGCTTATGCTCCTTCACGAGGGGTAACAGGTGTAAGTAAGTAAGTAAAAAAGCTAATGCAACAGAATTTTACATTCATTCCTAAAGCACAGTTTACGACTTTTTGGAGATCTGATTGAGAATATCAAGAACTTCAATATTCATCCAATGTTATTGTGCAATTAAATATTGCTAATTTTTTCATTTGAACACATGCGATTAAGTCCGTGCGAAATTGATACATATCTATACTAAATCTTAAGCTGCTTATATCGGTCCATCGGTCTCTTAAGTGAGAATATTATCCTATTAGCTTATTATTATAACGGTACTGGGTTCGGGTCCCAGAGTGAATATCAGGATTCAGGTAAATCCAGCTGACGAGTCCTAAATAGGAAGGAACGCGCGTTCTGGATTCCATTGCTAGCCACCATCCATGTTTGCTTATAATAATAATAATAATGACAATATTATTATTATTACTATTATTATTATTATTATTATTATTATTATTATTATTATTATTATTATTATTATTAACCCTTTGGTGCTCATCACGTATGTATTGTCTTTCCATTTTCCCTCTTTCAACTGCCTTTCATAATTCTTTTTTTTTTTTAAAAAAAACCCAATCTATCTACAGACCAGCATTACCTTCTGGAGTATATCATTCACATAGACAATTTCTTCGAGTATGTTATTACACAGCTGACCAATATAATCAAGAAATCGATCAATTGAATAGTACATTACAGACATTATGTAAACAGGTCGATGATGGGAATGAGGTAAATGTATAAAATTGTTAATTTTTTTATGATTACCTTGAATTTGTTAAATGTTGGAGGTTATAGACTGTAATTAATATACACTATCCTTAGTTAAGCTATTTTACACGATCCTATCAAATGCGGTGAAATATTGGTTTTGGTGAAATGACCCATGTATTTAACTTAACAACACAGATCAATTTTATCTTCTGTTTTTCTATACTTTCAGCCTCTGATTTATCATTCATATCGTTGCACCAAATATTCTAAGTGGGTTATGCCTAGACTTATGTTATTTTGATATGTTGAATATCATGTTGAAGTAAAAATAATTCTGAACTATATAATCATAGTAAATAGAATGTGTTCTAGATGGAGAGAAAGAAAAGTGTAGCACAAATTACATATTCATCATTCTGTTTAAAGACTTTTTACTAGCTGGAAAGTAAGCAGCTCAAATTTACGTGACAATAAGTCAGAAATATGCCACGTTCTTCTATACCATGATTGAAGCTGGTGTATATTTATATGTATAGAATTTAACTGAATAGTATAAGGAAATAGGATTCGACGTTTCCAACAACCGGCTAATTTATTTCTAATTGTAAACTGAGTCATGGACAACTAAATGTTTTAAACGCTCTCAGTTTAGGAGAATTTATTGTATCTTCATTGTATCCACTGGAATATATATTGCTTACATCTTATAATGTGTAATATATTCATAGCACTAATCGTTTGTTCCTTCATAAGTCTAGTGTGATTTCATTTAAATTTATTCATATTAGTTTTGTGTAGATACTTCCTTCTTGATATGTCTAACTTTGTGTTTGATTTATTTAAAGCTCGCTCAACGAGAAACTCAACTCCTGAATGGTATCACTTCGTTACGACCTCCTTCACTGCCTATTGTAAGTAGAAGTTGTAATTTGATTTGTGAACATTCAAAAGAATGTGATTAAAATCTATTATAAACTCGATAGTATAACAATTCACAGCGTTAGTAGTCCAGTCTATTAATCGTATATATATAAAAACTACGACTAATAACTATTCTATAAGGATGAACAGTACTAATGGTCTGTCTAGATTCCAATCAAATGAGATAGGATTCACATTAGTGTATGATCAGACATCCGGATCTCTGCCCTCCAGTTTATTAATAATTACATAAGTGGTTTATGGAGATTGTTGAAGTTTATAGTTAACATCGCAGACTGGTCTTAATTAAATAACCATTGAATGTCCAAAGTTCTATCCCCAGTGGGGTTGCGGATGTGCACTTCTGAAGAGTCCCGTGCCGGGACTAAACAGCTGTCCAGTGCTTCCTGATTTCCAACGGTTGACTAAGTTCACTCCGTGATGTCAACTGTAAAATCTCAGATTTTTTTCATCATTTACCTATACCTTGTAGTAGTTGTTTTAGTATTTAATTGTCAGAGTCTCGCCATCTAGCTAGTTAGCTTCATCAGCCACGGACCTATAAAAAGTCTGTGTTTATTGATTATGTTACATGAAAGTCATGGAAATTTGACAAGATGCAAACATCTGGTAGTGTTTTTTAAATATTAGTCTTGATATATGAAACCAATCGTATATGAACTTCTGCATCAAATGTAACTATGGAAATGAGTTGCAATAGACGGTCAGATTATCTTCTGAACCAAAGGTTAATATCCTCACTGATAACATCTGTTTCATCCTAACTACCTGTAAACATGAACGGTTACTCGGAGATTTAGTTATGTATCATTCAGTAACTCAGTGGAATACATTACAACTGGGTTGTTTTAAGTCACTATTGACCTAATTACCAATTTCTTCAATGATTATTTTCAACCAACTATCCAATGTCTAACAAGCTGAACCATGATGTCGAGTTATGCAAAGTTAACTGACCATGTAATACTATTACCTGATCAATAATATTCACTAGACAATATTAATTGAATTTCAACATATTTTGACAATTCATAACTTAAACAGTGTAAATCATTAGTCATTATGGATAATTATTGTATGTTAGGTGGTTAGAGGTAGTCAATAGATAACTGTGCTTAACCTAGTTTTTGTCTTGGTTGTCTCTTATCAGCTAGATGTACTTGAAATTGTGAAGAAACTGATGCTTTTATGAGATTCGAACACAAGTCAATGAGTTATTTAGTCTTCAACGGACCTCTTGTAGGATTGTGTTATTTAAATTGCATCATCATTAAGTAGTAACCAGTATTAATTCTGTCGAAACCAAATCGATTGAATTCGGTCAGCGTTAAGAATTAAATAAACGATGACGTTTCCCCCAAATGTTCTGGTACGGCCGAGAGTGGGGAGAGTCAGCTCTTCCTCTCGAAATTCTCTCAAATGGCCACGAGCCTACAACCACTGCCAGCGAAGTCCTACTCACTGTTTTCTCATGACATTACTATTGTTTACAAAATTGAGAGGAAAAAAGTGAATGTCCAACGCTTTAACCGGGTTGGTGGATATGAAGGATCCACCTAGGGGAGTTGGATAACCCTGATTCGAAACCAATGTTGCACATGGGCTCCAGGATCCTGAAGGAAGAATGGAGTATGAACCAATTATTGGTCACCATCTACCATGGGACTGCATCTCCTGACGTTGCTCTACTGCCTTATGGATCAGACCTCTAGGTTGAAGGCCCCGGGTGTGGTCTCCTAAGAAAACCACCTGTTTCGGTTTGGGCACCCAGGTAGTATCCTGCTTCTCACACACATCGAATGATTTATGTGGCGCATATCTATTTAGTGCCTTCTTGTACCAATGTTTATGTGTCTAAATAAATAAATACTCAAATCAATTGTAAATAATTGGTTTGTTATGATCGTTACCTTTTAGTTGGTTCTTTTGAAATATATATATGTTTTATAGGATCCGTATTGGAGTCCAGTGGATATACAACTCGCTTGTCATGCTATCGGTAAATTAGGACGTGATTATGAAGGTATCGCTGAGTGTTTATTAAATAAAACTCCAAGTATGGTAGCCACATTAATAGAAACTCATGGACAACACTTGAATTTGAATCAATTAGCATCAATGGCTCCAATTATCATACTTTAATAATATTTTTTTGACATACATTTATGTAAATACTTCATTTATAGATAATAATAAAAAACAACTAGTTGTCCAGTTCCTGTAAATGTTTATCGTGTTTTCTTTGTTGCTGTTGTTGTTGTCATTCCAGATTCTGCTTCCTTTCTTTTCCCCTGTAATCCAACGATTATTGTATATTTTTTTTCTTAACTTTATGCATTTTGTTAATAATGTTGTTTCTCTGTGAATAGAATTCTCTTTCCAGAGTTTCTCGCCGTTTTTTTCCTTCTTTGGTTTGCATCCATATCATTCTATGCAAAGTGTTTCATCTTTTGGCTTATGTTACTTGTTTTTAACTTAAATATATACACACACATATGCACACACATACGCATAAATACATGTATTCATCGTTGAGTCTGTTCTCTTAATTACATTGTTCTATATTTGTTTTGGGTTTCTTTAAATAAGTTCTCAAAAAAGGATAATTAGTTAGTGATAATTTCTTAGAAATTTTAAAGAATATTGTTATATATTTTTTGTAATAACAATTTGTAACAGTTGAGTTATTTATTTTCAGAAGGGGGTTTTATGGAGATTTTAGTAATTAAATAGTTGAATTCATGAGTCAATTAAAGCTAGACCACTATGGAAAACCTGGAAGTACTGGACGGTCGTTTCGTCCTAGTATGAGACTCCTTAGCAGTGCGCATCCACAATTCCGCCTCGCGGTTTCAAGAGGTATTTTCTGGAGTTCTAGTGAGAAGTCATGACCAGTGGAGTTTAATTAAGTCTGTTGTGAGACAGTGACTTACTGAAGACAATGGTTGACGGTGGCGCAATTTCGTGGATTGGCTGAAGTTATTTATTTGTTAATTTTATTTATTTACTTATAATGTGTAAATTGTGGTATAATAGAGCATCAAATCGAAAAGTGATAGCATTCCATGAGGACACGAATTGTTCGATTGTGAACTGTGTAAATAGTTGCAGACTATCTGGTTGATGTTCGCTTGATTATCGTAACTAATGATTATAGACTTTAGGTGATATGGCTTAAAATCATCCTCAATGGTATAGATGCATTCATTATTTCATTAATTTGGATTTTATTTTCAAATCGTATCTTCAATGCTTAGTCTTTTCTATTACCATTAATATTGGTGCTATATCTACTACTTTTGAATTATTCCTGATGCTTTCAGTTCACTGTACTAACTGCAGTGTGACAACTTGAATCAATGTACACATGTTGAGTATGACTGATTTATCCATTCTGTCTGAGCATTAGTAACTAATCCACGATGTGGGATCTGCCAGGATGACATTTGTAAGATACGTCCAAGCTACGAAGCAGGCGTTTCAAGATGATGAGACTAGTCGGATCATCGTCACTACACTTGAATACGCACTGTCGAACTTCTGTACTACTAATATAAAGTTGCTACTGGATGTCAGCAATCCTTCAGAGACAAAGACTGTCGAACACGCAATCACTGAAGATTCTCAACTTTGAAAAGCCATATTTTGTAAGCAAAGAGCAGAATCGCTCTCACTAACACATTGTAAACTCGACCTTATAGATTCAAACTAATATCAAGACAGGACAATTGGGTGTATGTCGTTCTGATTTTCGCTAATCGTAGATTGATTTTATCGATTGTAACTCCACCAAAACTCAGCTTCCCTGGACACGAACTTTTCGACTAATGATAACTCACCAAAAGCAGTGATTGCAAGCACAGGTTCCTGCCAAGTCTTGTGTAAGTGTTCTATTTCTAGAAGGTACAAAACACGCCATACTTAGAGACATTCCTAACTTAATAAGTGGGATCTAGATAGTTTGTGTATCACTGCACATCAAGACAATATTATTCGCATATTTGAGACCGAAAAGTCTTTCTCCGCGTAGCAGGTTCACACCACTAGTACTTATTTCGATCAGAGCTGTTTCCAGAATGTTACCAATGGCAAAGTTCATCCTTAAAGACGTTAGTAAACTTAGATACATTTTTCAAATGACAAATCTAGAGCTATCATAATGTCATTACCCAAGCCATCCTCCTCTGCGCCTAAACACTCGATCTGCGCATCCACACCGGTTACCACCATCTATTGAGATTGTTGACTTGATGTTAGGACCCTACTTTGATTACATGCGTGCTACAGTCTGTTCGCGAGTTGCTGGAGATTACAAAAAGACATCATTCCCCACACCGGTTCCTTATCACTGGCTGTGCGTTTTAGTGAGAAAGTATGTGGAAAACTATTAATAAGGACAAATCAATTCTCCCTATGCTTTGCTCCGTAGTGAGACACCGACGCTAAAGAAATTGGATGTCTGTGCTACATGGTTCCGGATCAGCGCACATGAAATAATCTTTGAGCGGAGAGATGGAGAACGAAGTTGTGCTTGGATATCTGTCTATAATGTACAGTATATATTAGTACCATGAAACGGTCAAAACTTTGTATTGTCCGTTTTACATGGAAATTCGAATGCTGAAGGAGGCAAGCTTGGGTGTCAGGCATGGCTTTTGAAAAGATATGACAGATTCCGTACTCGATGACACCATTCATCAAACCGACCATCCAATGAACTGGAAATTTAATGAGACAGATTTAAGCCACTGAGTTGCAGAATAGGACCGGACACAAAATGGAAATATGGCCGGACTTTCCTAATTCTCCGTCATGTCAGGGTAAATGACAAAATATTTCGTCACTGGTAGTTTCACTGAATACCCATATATTGTCTGATGTGCTTTGAGTTAGTAAAGTTTTTCCTAATCTACGAATTCGGAGATTTATGTTCACCCTCATAGGGAGATTTAAACTAACCATGATGTAACGCTTTAATTAAAGATGGTATCATTTCAATATCTGAGCAATAATATGAAAGCCAGTGTTATATGGTGTCGTGTCGTCTAGTTTAGACTTTTGTCAGTTTTGAGAACTAGTGTTCATTGTAAAGTCATCAGCTTGTGTAATCTATACCAATCTTAGGTTGAGAATTTCTACAGCAATCTGTTGACAAAGCACTGATCGGATCATTCGATTATTATAGAGAGTAATAGGTCAGTTTAAAGGTCTTTATAAGGAAAAAAGTAATAAGTTCACTCCAAGCTCAATATTCATCGATAACTGAATCAAAGTCATACTAAGTCAAAATTTCATGCAACGCAGATAAGGCATATAGATTCGCTGGACATCCTCACCTCGAAAAGACAAGTCTTCTACAGTATAGGGCAGAATTGCATAGAACATTTTTAAGAACGGGATATTTCGACTAATCATTCTTTTGAACACTGATTAGTAATATAGTAATCTCAACATCATCAAACAAGCTAGTCTACTCTACTTTCAGATGACTGATATGAATAGTTATAGAATTTCAATAAATACACTATATAACCATACGCCAGAATAGGTAAGTAATTCATTTTTGAAGCACCTGTTCCTGATATACTAATATATTGAAAGTGTGAAGGCCTTGTAAGTTTTAATCAAATGAGAAAGAAGAGTATCTTTTCATCTCATAAATGATAAGTAGTATGTATCATGTTTTTATTTTAAATGATAAAAACCAATAGAAAAATTGACAATATTTCTAAATAATTGAAATTTGATGTATAGTGGCTAGCAGTGAAATCCAGTTTGACTCACGGTTCGTCCTATTTGGAATTTGTCAGCTGGATGTACCTGCATCTCAGAGTTGATATTCACTCTGAGACTCGAACCCAGTGCCGTTCACTTCAAATTCGTCTTACAGATTTGCAATTTTATACTTTCCTATTTTCCTGACTAATCATGATGAGTATTTAATCTAATGTATAACTCTAATCGGGATTATTCCGTAAATTTATTTTAAGAATCTACTCGAAGAATATGATAGTACAATATAGTTTCAGTACAAAAATTATTTATAGTAGATTGATTGTTCAAATAATACACTTAAAAATATCTTTGATTAATTTGTGAACTACTTCGGAGTTTGATTTATTCACTCCTTTACATTACAAGTAATAGGCTTGGGATTAATTCAATTAAAATAACTTTAATAACATAGATAGATTGTAACTTTCTGAAAATTATTTACCCAATCAGGCTTTCATGTCGAGATAATTAAGAATATTTGTTACTCAGAATAAGGATCTGGAGGGGGGGAGGTAGTTGCTTCTTCAGAATCATACAACTACAACACGTTTTCCGCTGTCGGGATATACGAAACGCTTAGCATATTCTACTAACAAGTATTACATACAAACTCATGAATCAACTGTCCAACAGGATGGTAAATAATTGAGTAAAGCAGAAACGACAAAATGTTACAATGAATGATTACTGATAAACACTAAATGATTTACAATGATCACAATTAAACTAGTTAGCTTAGAGAACACTACAATCATCTGTAAACATGAACACTTACTTTGTCTACCAAATTGATCTGAATGAAAAAGTAAATAGTCAATTAATTATCAAGTGATTTATTTAAACATTTTATTAATTGGTTAATTAAATAATTCAAATCAGTAGTATATAAGGATGTGTAATAATTACCAATAAAAGTTAAGGGGGAAAGAATAACAAACAAATTCATGGATAAACTTGATAAATATTCTGATTATAGTTACTTAGTTATAAATGAAACTAATCGTAATGTGTTTTTCATTGGAAATACAAGAATCTTTTCCTTTTTTTGGTAGAGTTGCATTCGTTTCTCTCTTTAAAATAACATTATCTAAATTAATAAGTTATAAAAGGATGAATGAAATAAATTTTTTCGGGGAGGGGGAGGTGGAAGAGGGGAATCAGGGTATTTTTAATGAAATGTGATATACTCAAAAAAGGGATATTCTTACACATAGATTGTTGTAAACTAATAAATGAACTTATCATTAAGTGATAATTAGATAAAATGGTAGCAATAGGGGTAGCATTGGTATCAGTGGCAGTAGTAGTAGTACCAGTAGTAGTATTCATAATAGTTAATACTTAAAGGGGGATGTGTACAGCAACAAAAAATTGATTTATATTAGACAAAGTAAAAGAAACGAATATTATATTTTTCATACATCAAGTTTAATCAAGTTTTAACAGAAATTAATATATAGACAAACAAGTACATAATCTTCATGAAGTCGATATAGATGTGAATACGAAACTTTCGAAATGTTGAAGATTTCTAATTGCATAATTGTTTGTCATGTTACATACAATCGTTTATTTTGAAAAAAAAAGGTTAAATCTAGAAGCAGTTTAATCCTAGTCATTCTCATGATCATCATCGATAACATGAACTGTTGTTATGGAAACAAGATCAAAATTATTTGTATAGGTCAAAATATCTTAGATGACTAAAAATACACAAACAAATATCTTATATGAATACATAGTTAATGTAATTTATATTGTCTTGTAAACATTTATCTTTGTTTATAATTGATTGATATTATGGTTCTTTAGAAGTTCGACCATTTGAAACACTTGTTGCTCGAGAATTAGCACGAGATGATCCACGTGAAACTGCATCATAACTATGATAAAATATGAAAAAAAAATGTAACAGGGGACAAATGAATATATTCATAAATACAAAATGGTTTATTTGTAGAATTCATTAAGTGTTAGTGTGGTGTTTACGTGAACTAACGATGGGCACAAGTTTGGTTAATGTTTGTTCTGTGGCAAGTTCCACTCTTTTAATTCATGTAAATTTCGTAATTCTAAGTGCTTTAAATGTGATGATATTGGACATATTCAGTCAGTTTGTAATACTACTGTTCATCTTGCTGCAACGAATATTAGGTTTTGTAATTCTGATTCTATTAAGTTCAGTGTTCCTAATGATTATTTATTCTTATCAACGATTTCAAAAGACAGTGTAGAGTCATATAGCAGTTCAGAGTTAAATGAGACTCAGAATCCTTGCGAGAAAACAGTTTCTAATCAATCGACTTATCAGTTTTCTCATTTTATTGTACCAGATATGGTTTTTCCTAATGACTCACTTATTTCTGACAAAATTCCTTACAAATCTGAGGAAAATATGTTGAATGAACCTAGTTATGATCGAAAACCTGATGTAAGATTGATAGATGCTGATTTTTCTAATGATCCTTTACTCTGCAGTGACAATCTTAATAAATTTGAGGGAAGTATTTCAGAAGAATCAAATCTTGATGTCATCAGATATTATTTGTTTTCATAATGCATTCTTTTCTTGTGGGAAACTTGTTCAATACGAAGCACGAGTATTAAATGAGCTCGATTCTGATTACAATTCAGATGATTTCACATCAACTGCTGTTCATCCTTATCACAAATTCACTTTTGATGTATACTCTAATCAGTGTGAGAAATATGTTTTAAATGAAGCCACATTATTCATAACTTGGGGATATGAAGACCCAACATTATTTTGTGGTGGAGGATAGTGTTGGAAAATCTTTGGTTCAAATTCTAGTTATCAGTGATTTCAGTACACAACCGACATGGTGATTGCATACAATTCCAGGACCCAGGTGGGTCTGTTCCGATTTTGGTTGCTAATTCTAATACTAATGAGCACATTCTAGATCATACAGAGTCTACATGCAATGCACGGTTGGACAGACACGATGAACCTACGAAGAAGGGGCACAACTGATTGCAGAAATTTGGATTCTCATTTAATCTGTGGCGGATGTGGTGTTTGTATGAACTAACGATTCTTTTGTACTTGTCGAATGCTTGGTTTCGAATTCCAAATACAGTACATTCGTTCGTGCTTATCTACTACTTCTTGATCCAATAGTGTTATTCCTGGGATTCTTAGTTTGTACTATAATTCAAATACTCCTAATTATCACAGTTAGGTTCATTGATGAGCAAAGTATGTTTGAAATAAAACTGTACCGGATTATATGATTGATTTCTGCAAACAAATCACTTTCACAAGTAGTTAGGCCTCTATAAATCACAGTGAATCATTTATTAGTTTATTATTAAATATTATTGTATAAATTTATGAAAGTGGTAGATAGTTAGAAGTTGCTGGGGAAATCCAGAAAATTTCTCGCAAAAGCCAAAAAAGGCTCAGAAAACACTAAGAAGCATCTTATTCAATCAGCGTTCACTAGAAGTTTTGCCAGAAACATCTAGAAAGTGAAAAGTCACATATCGAGCTTCTGATTGGATGATTACTTACACTGCTACTATGTTTACTAGCATCTAAAATACTATAAAAACTCTAGATTTTCTGTACATAGACGAACCTTTGGAGTAAAGTGTTTCTAACATATTTCGCGCCTTTGCTCACGTCTTCAAGTCGATGTGTAGATCTAGCCTGGAGGTTACTAGAAGAGCTTAGGAAACGAATCTAGCATTCAATTAGTGAGACTTATCGGAAGCAACCAATGAAATCCTATGAACCTGATCTTCTCAATAGCTGGATCTCTCCAGTAAGGTGCATCTGTGATTCTAAGGGTATTGACGCACCTTATTGGGATTGGAACCCACATCAATCAGTCGTGATCAAATTCTACCTATGATTAGCATTAATCTAGGTTCGAAGTTCTTTACGATAGCCTCCAGCCACCCAACATTCAAAGGTAGTGAATATAATGTTAAATTTTTGAAACTTATTGGAAACATTACAGTTTGATTGATAGAATTCGAATGCCACTATGAACTAGATAAACATGATATTAGTTACTACCAAGTAAGCGATCACTATACACTTGGGAATTGAACATGTTTTATTTCCTAAACTTTCCATGTATCACTTACTTACTTACTCCTGTTACTCCTCGTCGAGGAGTATAGACCTCTCACCAGCATTCTCTAACCAACTCAGTGGTTTAATTAATCCCAAAACTTTCGTTATCATTCTAAACGATATGTCATGCGTTATGCAAAAAGTCTAATTATTCAGTAAGCATCAAATTACATTTTGTTAACTTCAGCTATCTTTGTATTTGTGATTAAATTAAAATGTAAAATTATAAACTATTATTGTATACAAATAACTGAATTTACCGTGGTCTTTGTTTTGATTTAATTTGAACACGTGTAGAAAGTACAATTGGTTCTAGATTTTTCGGTGCATTTGCATCAGAAGCTTCTAATGTCAATGTATATGATCCTTCATCATGAGACATTACTTGATCAATAGCTAATGTAAGTTCACCATCTTTACTACGAGTAATTCTTCTACGACCATCATATGTTAAAGTTCGACCTGATTTACTCCATGTAGCTTTTAATAAAAACAATATATAAGGGAAATATTTTATTTCAATGTTACATAACATTTACTTCATCAGATAAGTATAACTAAGAGAAATTATTTCAATACACTTTAAATAGAATCCAATTGTAGATCTAATTTTTATCAAAATACTCGTGATGTTGTATAATAGCTTTTATTCGTGAGAATAAAGCTTAGTACATATGAATCAGCCATTTTTATTTAAACACATAAACATTGGTACAAGAAGGTACCAAATAGATATGCGCCACGTAAATCATTCGATGTGTGTGAGGAGTAGGGTACTGCTTGGGTGCCCAAACCGAAACAGGTGGTTTTCTTAGGAGACCACACCCGGGGCCTTCAACCTATAGGTCTGATCCATAAGGCAGTGGAGTAACGTCAGGAGATGCAGTCCCATGGTAGATGGTGACTAATAAATGGTTCAAAAACACTATTTGTTCTCTTAGGATCCTGGAGCCCATGTGCAACATTGGTTTCGAATCAGGGTTATCCAACTCCCCTAGGTGGATCCTTCATATCCACCAACCCGGTTAAAGCGTTGGACATTCACTTTTTTCCTCTCAATTTTGTAAACAACAGTAATGCCGTGAGAAGGCAGTGAGTATGACTTCCTTAGCAATGGCTGTTTACGCGTGGCCATTTGAGAGCATTTCGAGAGGAAGAGCTGACTCTCCCCACTCTCGGCCGTATCAGGGCATTTGTGGGCTAATATAATCAAACTTTAAAAGCTATTAGATTCTAACCTAATGATTCATTCAAGAACAATCAGTGTTTGTTGGACAGATATTTTTCGTTAAAAACCGAACTTTTAGGTGAAAGTAATCCTTTAAAGCGTTTTTCTAGTCCTTTCTAAAATTCTAACTTTGCAGAGATTTAGTTTAAAGTTTTAGGTTCAAGTTCCTGTCAGAGTTTTTCACTAAACACAAAGTAATTTTAGACTATATACTATCTGAAGGTGAACAACTTTCCGAGTAACTGCATCTTTTGTCTACAAGATAAGTTTAATGATGTGTGACTGGTGAAAGTAAATGAGATTGGTCACCGAACGTGAATAAATAAACGCACAACTTACTGATCATTATATACATGATTTCCTTTCGTATTGTTGATGTTTACTCTGTACTCACTCAGTGCAACTAATTTTTTTGAATAAAGTATTGTCTAGCGTATACCCTGATTCTCTATTACTAGTCGTGAATCGTGTACCTGATATAATGAGATCTAGTTTGTACATAACCTATCGATCGAGTATCCAGTTTGGTGGTAGTATAATATCGGTTCTACCGGTCGCAAAACTGTATAATAGTAGTACAACGTGGCAAGCAGGTAATATCTAAATTCTGTCGTTATATTATTAAAATTTAAAGAAAACAATATTCATTGTCTAATCAAAAAATGATACTTACGAATGTAATGTAAATTTGTATCAACACGACATGTTAGTTCAATAGGACTGCCTTCTTCAACTTCAATAGTTTTAGGCAATGGACGTAACACATTAATATATCCAGTTAATTTGGGTGAATCTGAATGATCCCTTGGTGATGCTTTGATACCATTTTCAGATAACAGTGCTAAAGAAGAGTCTGTGTCTTTTTTCGAAGTAAATGATCCATTCCTCATATCTGATCGATGTACACCTTTTTGTTTAGTTGATTCCACATGAACAATACAAGTTGTTCTTTCACGACCAAATCTATTATATGCAATGCAACGATACAAACCTGCATCTGAACTACGAACATTGTGAATGCGTAAATAAGCTAAACCACTACCATTTGTCCCAGGTGTGATACGTGGTGGACCATATTCATCAGGAAGAATTTCAAAACCATCTTTTTCCCTATTTTATACGTTAGATACAAAAGAAAGAATCAAAGCGAATTTATAATTAAAATATTCCATTTAGATATTGTTTTCAGTTAATACAATCAAATAACAATAAATAGCATATCATTACTGGACTGAAGTGACTAGAAAGAGTACTTGATACTAATTTTAAAAGATTGACACTTATCACTGTTAATCTTTAACTAAGTAACAAACAGCGAGTCATAAACAACATAGGACCTGAGATATTTTTGTGTCAGTTCAATTTACCAAACATATTAGCACAGTGAGTGGAAACTATTAAAATAAATATCAGAGTGTAGGAGAGAATTAATAACAGTATCATTGGTAGTAAAAAAGATCAGATGTAGACGGTGTGATCAGAGAAAAAAAATGAATTCGCACAAGAAGACAATCCCGAAACTTAGGATCTTTTAGCGGTAAATAAATGTAATACTTGTGGCATCTTTAATTTAAAGAAAAGCAAATATTGAATCCATCTGCTAAACTAAGACCAATTCTTAGCCATGCCACCCAGCATATCCAACAACTAGTTGAGGTAATCACACTGACTCCAATCAGGTAGTCTGCACCTATTCTCACAGCTCAATGCGTTCATTGACTGATATCACGTCTTAGTTTGGCCATCTAAGACGTTATTACAACTTAATTCTACACCAACCAACATTAGGCATTGAAGTAGAAAGTGGTGGAGCATATGTAATACATATCTTAACCACTTCAATTGGTGAAGATTCACTACCACATCAACAAATTTGTTAAATTTCCTTAGTACTTTATGTCTAAGTTTAGCATAGTTCACTTGATGGTCCCAATATAAATGAAAAGAATGTACTAAATAATTGTTAAATTATTCAATGGAAATAAATCTTTTTTTTAAATACTTACCATTTAAATTCAGGTATTGGTTCACCGATTGCTATGGTTTCTAAACATAAATTAGTACCTTCTGATATTGTATAATCTCGAAGTTCTTTAGTGAATTTAGGCACTTGTATTTCCATTTTAGTTGTACCTTGTAGAATGCATGAACAACGAGCTTCACCAGCAGAATTATATGCAATCACTGTATATTGACCTAAATCATCTTTGCATACATTTTCAATACGTAATTCTAGATGACCGCTATGATTCTGTAAATTAACAGTTACATAGTAAAAAAAAAGGAATTTTTAATGATGATTATGATTACGACAGTGTTTAAATAAATGAGTTTCACCACTTACTAATTATATCATCAAAATGTTTAACTCAAACGGTAATTTATGCTTTTTTGATGATAAACTCATGTGAAACTGCTCATTATTTATGCTAACTACAACTTCTGTAAACAGAATATTCATAGTTTCTTTTTCATTCACCGTGCTAATTAATACAAAATAACGCCCCTAGTAATGAATTTTTTGTAAGATTCATAGGAGTCTGTGATTAGTGGCGTTAACACAGTTCATAATTAAAGTAGTTGATCAACGATAGGATTGTGAATTGATCTGAGTTTGAAATATGAACTATTAAATTTCAACATAGTCATCCAAAAAACAAATCGGATATGAATCTGATGTGTGCTACTGATATCGACAGATATAAGTAGTATCAACAATCGAAAGTGGAATGCCTGGTGTCAGGAGGTTGAGAAAATCAAAGAGAAGAGAATGAGGATAGTGTTTGCTATATAAATGAAGGAAAAACAAAGTCTGAGACAATTGATGAATATTTTGCAAATGAAGTATTTACTGTATGGTTCTCCGGTTTTATCAAGATATTCTGTAATGTGTTGAAATACATTTATTTGTCTCTGCCTGTGTTCTCATCCACTACATGAAGACCGTGAATTTGATCCAGTATGAGTTTACGAATACTAGTCGTAAATAAAACCGATACTGATCAACTGGTTTTAACTGAATCAGACTTTGAGTTGAAATCCTTTGAGATCAATAATGTGTGATGTAGATGTTTAGAACTCGATAAGTTTTCTTCAAATAATACTGATTATTTATGAGTAAATGTGTTGAGAACAAGAAATGATGTCGAATAGTAAATTAATCTTTATATAGTTTAGAATATACATAAATTTAGATACTATATGAAATAAGTAAACTAACTTTAGCAGTAATTCTTGGATCATCCGATGGATCAGTTAAAATTTCTATACCATCCTTTTGCCAAACCACTGTAGCTGATGGTTGAGCTAATACTGATGCAGCTAATCGTATAGTACTGCCAAAATCAACTTGTTGATTACGTAAACGACGAGTGAATTCAGGATGACGATGTCGAATACCACCACTATTAACTGTATCTGAACCAATATGACCTCCACGACCGAATAAACCTTGGGGAAAAATTTTTTTATGATTGAAAATGATCGATAAAATTATACGATATGGTTTAACTAATATTTTAAATGTAATGAACACATATTGAGGAAAGCCCCCAAATGAGTCACTAGGCAAGCCCTCACATGGAATCCTCAAGGCCAAAAGAAAAGAGGAAGACCAAAGAACACATTACGCCGAGAAATGGAAACAGAAATGAGAAGAATGAACAAAAATTGGATAGAACTACAAAGGAAGACCCAGGACAGAGTGGGTTGGAGAATGCTGATCAGTGGCCTATCCTCCATTGGGAGTAACAGGCATAAGTAAATAAGTAAGTAAGTAAGTAAGTAATGAACACTCCAAATTATTTAAATTATCATTATATGAAGGTTTACTTTTAGTCGTAATGGATACACAAACATGTGTTTAAAAACCTTTAACATAGATCGCTCGCATAATTTATAAACTTCTATTCTTGTTATCTGATTCTTTATACTTAAAAATGTGTACGATGAAGCCGAATCAGGCGACTATTGTGACTAAACCTTAAATAATTTATTATTTCCTTTTGTGTGTTATTAATTCATATCGTTTATATAACACATTCGTTTTGCAACAAAATACATCACCAATCGTGTTTTCTATACTCATTTATCCCGAATAGTTTACAAGAAAGAAGGCTTCTTATAACCCTGTCGTTTGTGATTGAATTTACTGAATTATTATGGCAGAAGACGCATAAGAGGACTAAAATAACTTGATAGAATTGAGTTCAGTTCAGAAATGCTTATTCTTTCCTCTAGTCATTTATGTTTAACGTATTGTATAAAGTATAGGCTACTGAAAATTGTGTATCTTGGTGTAAAGTAAGCGCTTCTATTGTTCTACAATTACTCAGTGAAGTGCTTATTTAATACAATATTTTACTGAATATAAATACAAAAGTCTTTAGAGTTATGTTTTTATGAATAACAAGATAGTGAGAATAGTTTAACTAGAATAAGATTGAAAGAAATCAACTTACCACGAACATGTAATGCTGCTTCAGTGATAGCAGTACCTGATGAACTTGTTGCGATACATGTATATGTTCCACTATCACGTGGTATAGCATCTTTAACTAAAAGTGTATGACTAGATGTATTAGTGCCAGATCTTTCAGTTGATGTTTGTGATACACATAAACGTATACCATCTGTTAATAATGGTTTACCATCTTTAAGCCAACGTACAGTTGGTGCAGGTTGGCCACGTGCACATGTTTCAAAACGAGCAGCACTCCCTTCAACAACAGTAATACTTGTTAATTCTTTAAGAAAATGTGGTGCTTCTGAACCATCCTCAAGAGAAGCTATAGAATAATAGTAATAATAATAACAACAAAAATCCCATACCAATATTCACTTAAGAATAATGAAATAAAAGGATATATATTAAAGGATTTCATTTATAACACTATTCTTCACCAAGAAAAATTGAGCAATTCGCTGAAGAGAAGTTTATGCAATTAATTTATTCAAAGATTCCCATTATGAAAATTAATACAACACATATGCTAAGTCTGTTTACGTTCTCTTTCCTTCTTTTCTCCCCTTCAACTCTTTTGTGTATTGTTTTATACTACTTGTTAATATTCAGTAAACAGTTGCATTCCTAACAATGTTTACGAGTATGTTGTAACGTAAGTGTGTAAGTATTTACGCATACTTATAACATCTATTGTGTTTACCATTATAAGTACTTCCTCTCAATCACTGTAACAGTTATTCTCAGTCTTTGTATGGTCGTTTAATCCTCGTTTAAATGCAACAGTTTAAATATTGTTTGCTCTTAGTTCCATTTTCGCTTGTTGACAAACTATTATCAGCTATTGGCTATCATTGCACTATCGAAGCTTTTTTTATTTCAGACTTATAGACGCACAAGGGGCCATAGATACCTCACAAGTTGAAGTTTGTAGCTAATTTGTATATATATTACTCAATAGAGAACCGCCTTTTTTAGACAAATCGCTGTTTTGTGAAATTTGATTTCAACTGTTTGATTAGACGCTCCAATAGATTTAACAACATACTATTTTTAGTTAGATTGTTGTCAGGATCCATTCTAATTTACATAGATAATTATAGGAGTATTTTAAATCCATCTAGACAATTTATGAGTGGATGATCATAATGAAGCTAATTGTTTAATTACACATTATAGATAAAAAGTATAAATGAATAGTAAGAACACAGGTGTACTAGTAGTGATAAGAATTATAAAATAAGTAAGGGCCAGTCTATGGTTCAACATAAATCAATGTAGATCAAACTTGGATAAACAGACTATAAAATAATCACAAAATATTAAAATTACGTAATAAGAAGTGTGTAAATAATTAGGAATTGTTGAATATAAACGGAATGGGTTGAAAAACAATAAACAAATACAGGATGTGAAAAATATCGTTTTTTATGTTATATCGAACGAAGAAAGAGATAGAAGTGTTGAGAATTTCTTCTGAGCACATAAATCAGAGTTATAGGTTCTGAATTTTATAGGAGACTGGATCAAATCCTTTAGGGGAACGAAGAAGATATGCAATGGATCACTAGAAATGGTTTGGTTTTATCTACTATATGATCACTGTCAACCAGGTGTGACAAGATAGAGCAGCGTATTGTCCTTGTCTGGCACTTTCCAAACCATAGTGAGAGATGTTCACTTAGTCGTTGGTTAAGCTGCCTGGTAGTAAGCTAAATATAGTTAACTCCTCAGGAAAAGTTTGATTTGTAGTTGCACACTCAAGAAGTGAACTCAGGTAATTTATCTTTAGTTTGAGTGAATAATACTGGTCAAACAGAAAATCCCAGTGTAAGATTAGTTACAATAGAATATCTTACTAACTGCCCTCGCTAATCTTTCATGCAAGACATAACTGGCTGCATCCCCAATTTATACTTTTTACCTAACATGTGTAGTTATAAAATCTATTTCAGACATATGAAATTACTGTATAAGAGAATAATAAAAATCAATTAGGCATGTTTCAGGTAAAACATCTTGAAAGAGTGATCTACTTACCAAATACTTCAATAACAGCTGAACATGTTTGTGATCCATATTTATTAGTAGCTACTAAAGAATAAAGTCCGGCATCAGCTGTAGTAATTTCAGATATTTCAAGTTTTAGCATTAATTCTGATGATGATGATGATGATGTACCATTCATATCTTCTTGATAGAAACGTCTACGTGATGAAGCTGTTAATGGGATACCATTATGTAACCATGTACATCGAGGAACTGGTATTCCACAAACTAAAAAAATGAATATTGAACAAAATTAATTCTATCAATAAGTATATGATAAGATTAATCAAAGGATTATGTATTATCTATAA
This sequence comes from Schistosoma haematobium, assembly GCF_000699445.3. Lineage (NCBI taxonomy): Eukaryota > Metazoa > Platyhelminthes > Trematoda > Strigeidida > Schistosomatidae > Schistosoma > Schistosoma haematobium. Next base: position 6,866,166 of record NC_067195.1, read on the forward strand.
AACTATATTCGTAACTTCGCTGAATGTAATATTCACTGACTCAGTGTTATAACTTGTGGCTTTGTGTCCTATTAATGTGTAGCGTAATGATACCGCCAATTAGAGAACAGTGAATTATCGACCAGACCAATGACGTATAAAACTCGTACGAGCAGTCTAGAGGCTTTATCGGTTCTTCTCCCTGCCTGTTCAGTTCAGAACACCAGTCTTAGCCTCCACGATATAAATAATGTATTTCGAATATATTGCGTTTATATACAAACCAAACAGACTATATCGTACCGTAAAATAGAAAATAACATTTATAAATGATCTAGCCAAAAGTGGTCGTGAATGTGGGAGACTGTAATCAATAGACTGGGTATAACTCAAGGGTGGTAAATCGTGTAATAAGTCCATGGGTCAAAATAATGCTTATATTAGGAGGAACATGAATAACAAGAGGAACTCACCTTTAGCTTTCATTTGAATCTTACCACCAGTTGTACATGTCATATCAACTAATGGTAATAGAATACGTGCACCTAATTCACTTGTTACATATAAATCAGAATTAATAGTTGAACGTTGAGTTGTTGATTCTACATGAAGTAAATAAATAAAGTCAATCATAACTAATTTATCTATAAGAAACAATATAAAATTCATTCATGTTGCATTGATTGCTTGAATCTTCCCATTGATGTTTAGGACTGCAAATAATCAGTCTCTTATTAACATGTGTGCATTCTGTGCGGACCGCCTCGATATTTCCTTAGGTAACAATCATTATAAGCATAGATGGATAGTGGCTAGGACACACATTTCGTCCTATTTGGGACCCGTCAAGTGGATAAGCGACTGATCAATTGCAGTCCTAAACGTCATTGTCAAGATTTAAACATTCAATAAAAGGTGAATTAAACTTCACCCTATTTCACGAGCTAGTAGAAATCTGGACTCGGTAGCTAAGTGGATAAAAGGACGATGTTTGAATTGAACAGTATTGAGTAAGAGTCATGCAGTAAACGTCAACTCGGATACAGGCAAATCCAACTGACGGGTCCCAAATAGGACGAAACGCGCGTTCTGCATTTCACCTGCAAGAGTCAGCTCTTCCTCTCGAAATTCTCTCAAATGGCCACGAGCCTACAACCACTGCCAGGGAAGTCCTACTCACTGTTTACTCATGGCATTACTATTGTTTACAAAATTGAGAGGAAAAAAGTGAATGTCCAACGCTTTAACCGGGTTGGTGGATATGAAGGATCCACCTAGGGGAGTTGGAAAACCCTGATTCGAAACCAATGTTGCACATGGGCTCCAGGATCCTAAGAGAACAAATAGTGTTTTTGAACCATTTATTAGTCACCATCTACCATGGGACTGCATCTCCTGACGTTGCTCCACTGCCCTATGGATCAGACCTATAGGTTGAGGGCTCCGGGTGTGGCCCCTAAGAAAACCACCTGTTTCGGTTTGGTCACCCGATCCATATCCCAGCCCAAACACAAATCAAGTGACTTGTGTGGCGCATATGTATTCAGTGCCCCTTTGTATCAATATTTATGTGTTCAAATAAATAAAAATACAAAAATATAGTGTGGTATATCTAGTTCCAGATATTTAAATAATCATTAGTAAAAAACATTTCTCTTTAGTTTTACATTTCATTGTATTAAACATTGTGTTACAAGTCACTAAACCTTAATGTTTATTTGTTTTTAAGATAAGAAACTGTCGTTGATCTAATGAAGTTTCAACTTTCTCCCATATAAATTATTCACTAGAAAATACTTTATCCATCACTACTTACCATAAACTTTCAAATTTGCTGAATCAGATACTTGACCATATCGACCAATAATAGTAACTTCATATGTTCCAGCATCATATACTGTAACATCATTGATATGAAGTTTAATATCACCTGTTTCAGTATCATATGTACATACATAATGTTGTGTCGTAGGAGTTTTTAATGATGGTAACGGACAACCAATATTTAATTCACGACCATTTAATGACCAACAAATTTGTAAATCACTCAATTGATCTGTAAGGTGTGATGATTTTTTTATTTTCGGTAAATAAACAGCACAACGTAACATTGTTGTACTACCTTCTGGAGCACTTACTGAACCCATAGGTGTTAATATTTCTGGTGCTTGACCACGTGGTGTAATTCTTGCATGTACAACAATTTCTTCAGATTCTTTAGATGATGATGTTTGATAATCATAATAATAACGATGATATGAATCATGAATAGATCCAACTCTTGACAATTTACGAATAGTTGATGTATCATTTGTATCAATATCATCAGTGTCATTTACATAACTGGCATCTAACCAACGTAATAATCTTGTATATGCACGTTTATTTATTCGTTCAGCAATATCATCTTCTAGAATTTCATCTTGTATTTGTGATTCATAATTCTTAGATAGATTTGATGAATATTGTCTTGATGAAGAAACAGATTTGAAGTGATCCTCTTTTTCTTCTCGTTCAATTGTATCATATTTTTTACTAGTCATACTTGTTATCCATGGATGTTCCAAAGCTTGATGAACTGTCATCCGTTGTTTTGGATCACTATATAGTAAACGTTTAGTAAAATCAACCATTTTTGGAGAATAATGCATCTTTTCAAGTTTCTCTGGTTCAGGTGGCCCTTCTGTATCACCAGTAGTCCTATTTGAAAAGAAATGGATTTCAGTATCAATGTAATAATTATCGTAATGTCAAATGATTGATTACTGGTGGAAATCATTTTTACCATAAAGATAATCTATACCAGTCAAGGAAATGAACAGCTTGTTTCATTCTGGTTTGAAACTCCTTAGTAACATGACCTCCATTGACTGTATAATTAAACCAAGTGCTTTTAGATTCCTACAACTTCCAAATGGGCGTTGGAACACGGGATTAGATTTCAGTGGTCAGTAATGCCAAACTTTAGAAAACCATTTTTTCAACTAACGTCAGATTTATAGTATTCATCAAGAACTGACCTTAATCAAGTCTCCATCGAAAACTAAGAACCATTGACCAGCTATTTTGCACTAGCATGAAACTCCTCAGGAGTGAGCATAGATAAGAATCGAACCCAGGATCATCTAGTTTCATCACACATGCTTAAGTTTTAGACCACTGAGTTGAAACGTCTAATATCAATCCGTAAGTGATATTGAGCGACTGCCTTTCGACTTCAATTCGGATTCACACATTTTCTAAAAATATTACCTTACTGAATTGCTAATTTGTTGTTAATGACTTTAATTTAATTGCTTCTTTTTTTAACATTTAACATTATTACTTACATTTGATAAAGTAATAGACCTAATGACCACATATCAGCAGATTGACCAACTCGTGCCGATTTACTAATTGGCATAGCATTAGTTAATTCTGGTGGAATATATACCATAGAACGAAATGATAAACGAACAGGTTTATCAACAGTTGAAGCATGCGTTTGTCCTAGATCAGCCAATGCAATCCGCTGTCTAGATTGATCAGTAAAGAAGATATTTTCTGGCTACAAAAAGGAATAAACGAAACAAGACAAATTTGTTAAAGTAACCAAATTATTTTCAGTCTCCTTTCATTTGATTTCAGACACTTCTACTGAACTTTTCCTTTCTCTTAAATAATAATAATAATAATAAACATATCAATAAATGCATATGTAATACAGAAGCTTTGGGAATTCACTGACTCCAGCCTAATCTCTGTTTGCAAAAGGAATATATTTCTAATTCTTCATTCTAAAGTGATGTTAACTCCCCCATCTTTCTATCTACCATACTCAATAATATACTGTTATCTGGATGATTATTAATTCGCTATGATTACAGTACTTAATTATTCTTTTTTTCAAAAATTGTTGGTCATTCTTAAATTATTGATATAGTGTTCAACGAAATGTATTATACTGGTGACAGATATATTCTAACCAAAAGGGAATCGTCGAATTAGAAAAAAAGAATTGCCATAAATTTAAAATAAGAAAAAAACAAGCAATTTCCATTCATAGGTACTCATCCATCATCCCACACGCCCAGCTCGAACCCAGGACCCTCGGTCTCGTGCGCAAACCCTTAACCTCTAAACCACTGAGCCGGTCGGGATCCAACGGTGTTAATGTCTAACTTCAAACAACCCATGTTGTCGCGCAACCATCTTGCATTGTCTTCGGTGGGTGACTGCTTCACATTCCTAGAATTACTTCTCAAAGTTAGTCACTAGTGAACACATGATAATTATCACAATAGGGTTGTGGAGATTTTTGAGTTTTAATTGAGATCATGAACCGCTTGCGGGGTTGTAGATGCTCATTGTTAAGGATTCCCATACTAGGACAAAACGGCCGTCCAGTGCTTTCAGGTTTTCAGTGGTGATCTAACATCGATCGGTTCATGATCTCAATTACAATTCAACAATCTCCATAACCCTATACTCATAAATTATTCGTCAGTTTTATGATGTTTATTAAAATTCGCATTTTAGGAAGAAAAAAAACAAATTCAAGATCTATTACACATCATCAATGTAAGATAGTTTCAATTTAATTTACTACATAAATTAATAACACTTACTTGTAAACCAAGATGTACACCACCACTTTTGTGTATTTGTGCAGTTAAATCTAATAACTGACGTAATATATCCGCTGCTTTATGCTCAGTTACTGTAATACGTCGGCCTAATTGATGCCATAATGTATCACCAGATGTAACACTAAAAATATTAATTTAAAAAATGGGTATGTCAATTGTGTATAAATTGTTAGGTTACATTTAAATCTGTCGATAATATGATTCTGAATCAAACTTACCAATCACTGGCTTTTGTAAACTTTAGTTAAAGGGACTCAAACATGTCACATTCATTACTTCATATGATAATTTGAATAAAATAGAAATATTCATGTTGAAAAAGTAAACAGTTTAAAGTTTGAGGAGGGCTATTAAGACAAAAATCTATTCACAAGCTAAGCAGCTCTTTATGTATAAACAAGGTTCACTTTTATTGGTTTGGATCTTACTGTTGATGTTGTAGACTGTGATTGATCAGTTACTTTTGGAATATGTGCATCCAGTTTGAATGACCTTGATATTACAATCAAATCACAAGCATTTAAATAAATTTGGATTGTGTCTATCAGTGAAATCCGAGGCATACACTTCGTCTTATTCGGAGATGGTCAGCTGGATATACCTGAACTCTAATTTTGTGATTCACACCTGGACTTGAACCCAGATTCAAATAGGCAATACGAATAAATTAAAGTTCACTCTGTTGTACAAGTCAGTAGCTGTTTGAACTCAGCATCTAAATGGATAACTTTTTAGACGTTTAAAGTGGAAAGTAATACGTCCCAGTCCCTGTATGAACATCAACAAGGTGCAGATACATCAGCTGAGAAGTCCCAAATAGGGTGAGATTAATTTCTTGGATTCCACGGCTAGCCATCATCCATCCAAATATAGTGACCAATGGTTGGAGACGTTGGATAAAATGCCTTAAAATCAGATATAGCCACTCTATATTTTTGAGCTCTCGAGTTCAAATATTCTTTCATACAAGTACTGTTTTCGTTCTTTCTTAACTTCCTTATTCAATGTTTAACTTTTTTAATTATCATTGAGACTAATATTATTTTGATGCCTTTTATATTCAGCATGTTAATTTAATTTCATCGTGTTAATGCAGTATGGCAACTTTGGCTAACGAACATTTGTGCTGGGCCCTATTACTATAACTAAATGATACTATCTATACATGAGTGAGTAAATAATTTTAGTACGGTAAGTGCCTAGAGTTACATCAGGTTTTAGTTGTAAATTAGTAAACAAAGAAATATATAGATCAAAACTAAATGTACTTACTCTTCCATTACACAAATAGTACGTTTAGCTTCTGTGTAAGCTTCATGTAGATGTGCAAAGTTTTCTTGTTGGATACGCGAAAGTAGTTTCAGTTCACGTTCGGCTTTCTCTTGTTCCCAGTCAGTAATATCATGTCTAGTTGTATACTTTGATATATCATAAGAAGCACGTCTACGAACAGGGCGTTCAGTTTCCAAAACACTAACTGGACGCGAAGGTAATTCTGGATAGCTGATGTCGCGTTTACCTAAAGCACTAACTGGACGTTTAGTCAATGTAGATGGACTTGTATCTATAATAGTACCTAACCAATAACGACCAGTTGAGCGTTCAGCAAGTCTATAAAGACCAGAATTTCTAGTACTGAAAACGAATGAAAAATAATCACATCAAAATGTTTCAGTCATCTATGATGACCACTTGCTTTATTACACAAAAATGATACAGTAAACGCAAAGATAAAATAAAACAACAACAGAAAACGCAGAAATTAATATTGTTCGGATAGTGTAGTAAGAGGACAAAGATTATCAAAACTATATGATAGATTGGCGCAATACATTTCGAATAATAAGAGTAGATGATAAACATTCATCATACTCTGTCAAGCATATAGTTGAAACGGATCATAATATTGATTTTAACATGGCTTTTGTGATATTGCGTAAAAGTGTTAAATAGTGTATACTAACTTTATTAACTTTGTTTCCTTTTACCTTCCACTTGCCTAGTTGACCTTTAGTTTTAATATATAATTGTTTTTAACAAGTATATATGTGATCAGATTGTTCAAACTGTATTGTGTTAATATATCACAGATTTGATAATCTTCGTTTTCTAATTACACTATCCAAATTTGTCAAATGAACTAATTGCTTTGATTATTATGTGACTTTTTGAGTATTTTTACAAAGGACGGATATCAGCTAAGGGGACCAAAGAAAAACATAGAACACTGGATATCCGTTTCATTCTAGTTTGGGACTGCTAAGCGGTGCGCATAAGCACAACTTAAATTAGAATGAAATAGTTATCCGATTCTCTCTGCTTTTTTGTATTCACCCAATTGACAAAAGTTAGTAATGAAAATTCTCTTTATATTAAACCAATATACATAATCCATATAACTAAATGTTCTATAATTATCGATTTAACTAGGATTATTCCATTCAGGAATATACTTATCACTATACTGCAAGCCATTTCGAAGAAAACTGAACCTTTTGACAGTACATTAAAACATTCATCAGTGAAGAAAGTCCGGCATTCCGAGGTTATCTTAAACAATCTACAATACAGTCTTTATTTGGAGGGTCAGCAAAATGAAAAACTTGCGGACACATCAAATAAAAATCAAGACTAAATTTAAAATTATCAGTATACGGTTGTGGAGATTATTGAGTTTTTAATTGAGATCATGAATCGGGATCGTGGATGGGCACTGCTGAGGAGTCCCGCAATAGGATGAGACGGCCGTCCAGTGCTTCTAGGTTTCTATGGTGGTCTAACATCAATCGGTTCATGATCTCAATCATTAAATTTGAAATCTCCATTAAATGTATTATTCCTTGAAAGATTCATATCTACATATAATTTATATGTTTATTCTAGAGACATGATACACTATGAAGTAGTTTTATGCACTAGGTTACTAGTTTGACAAAACTGATAGGTCCTGGGTTCGAATCTCACGAGGTGGGATTATGGATGAGCACTGCTGAGGAGTCCCATATTAGGACGAAACGGTCGTTCAGTGATATCAGGTTTTCCATGGTGGTCTAGCTTCAATCGACTAGTGATCTCAACTACTGAAATTAATATAATATTCACAAAAACTCCTTTATTGTCCGAGATCATGTATCAGCATGAAATCACAATACTTAAAACTGTGTAGGCAAATATACGTATACTTATATTGAATTTTTGAATGAGAATCCATGCATTACATTCTAAATGGTTAGGAAGTATTTTTCACAATGCAATTATAACGTTCACGCTCGAGACGGATAGATCCTGGGTTCGAATTCCACTAGGCGGGATTGTGGATTCGCATTGCTGAGGAGTCCTATGCTGGTACGAAACGGCCGTCCAATACTTCCAGGTTTTCCATGATGGTCTAGCTTTAATTGACTTATGAACCCAACTATTTACTTACAATTATAGAACATATAATAATGCTCAGCAGATGCGAAGTACAATGCAAAATAGATATCAACTTCAAATTTATCAAAAACAATAAGGTTTTATAGATGGATGTTCATAGTCTGACGAGAGTTATGAGGAAGAATAATGCAAGTTCATTTTTAATCCATCAAATAAGTTGATAACCTTTAACTTTAGTATTGTTCTTAATCCTTTGTTTACTATAAGAAACACTATTTTATAGAATAACTAATGGAGGTATGCTTGTATATATCAAACCAGAGAAATAAGAGATACAGAGCATTTTTAAAGTTTACAAATTTATCAATATTATAATTATTTGTGTCTATCAACTATGTATAAAATTGACTCACCGAGCTAACTCTTCAATAATGTCATATCGTGAATCGAATGATCCATCTGTATAATGACGGAATTCCATATCATTAAGATCCAAAACTAAAAACAATATAAAAGTAGGGGGAAAACGATGATTGTATAGTTTTCCTTGATGTTCTACTTTTTAGTAGGATAGATAGTTCCGTAAAAAGAAATGTAATTAGAAAGAGTACTTGGACGGGTCAGTATACCCGTTTTCATAGCTTTACACCTCATCAATACAAAATAAATTTACTTAAATGTCTCAGTCACAGAATCAGACTATTATCTTCTGATGATATTGTAGAAAGCGAAATTGATAAACTAAAGAACACTATGAAATAATGGATATCTAGATAATTTCTTCAGAAAAATTCTATTAGAAGGCATTACAATAAAGAAGAAACTGTGACTCGGTCGGTAAAAAAAACACTGTATCTGAAACTGGACTTTTAAGAGGACAAGGTGGGTGACATTTTGACACGTTGACTCAAAACATCTGTTGAAAGAACGTTTCACGCTGCCAAGTTACATATAATTTTTTCAGCTAAGCCAGTAATTACACAAGAAATCAAGGATAGGTTACCGATGATGGGCTCCTCTACGTGTGTATTACCAATTCAACTGCTCCAGGTGGAACTAGTTACATAGGCCGTACTCAGAGAACTTTATCCTTGTGTGTTCGTGAACATCCACCAGCATGGTTGGGAAATGGAGTCACAAAGTCTATTCACAGCGCCATTTTTTATCATTTGGTAGATTATGAACATCATATTAAAATAGATGAAACTTTCTCTGTTTCGTATCAGGTTGCAAACAATTTACCAAAAGGAGCTAGATTACGATTGCTCTACATAGCTGAAGCTGTCTGGATCAACTCCAGAAAACCGAACTCATGTATCCAGAAAAAAAATATCCAGCCTCTATTTTGTTTACCTTGGTCCACGACTGGGGCACCAGATACGTAAATTGGATATTATAAACCTCTTATCTTCTCTTACTTCCTTTTTTGTTTATATTTTTTAATCTAAACATTCACAGAACCTCTTATTACATATTATATTTACACAACGGTATTATTACTATTACAACCCGCATTAACGAGGTAACATTCTCCTATTATACATTTTGTTCACGAGATTCTTTGTATTAATATTACTATCATTGATTCTAGCTTGACGCTATTACAAATCAGTCTGACCATTACTAAATGACCCTTCTAATTTACAAATGGCACGATTTCGAAGTATTTATGTCCTCAGATGCAAAAGTTCATCATTTTAAAGAATATTGCCAAATTCACTAATGCAAGCTTTATTTTGGTTTATAACTGTAGAGCCTGATGATGAAATTAGTAAAAAAAACCTGCTCACTCAGATATGTAAGTAGGTTAAAAAATTATTATTAAGTAATTGGAAAAGACAATAATAAATCAGGACCTTCAGCCTTTCACGTAAACTTTTAATCTCTTGACCACTGGGCCAACATCAAACAGTGTTGAGCGTTCGCGAGCGAAACCGAAGATCCTGCGTTTGAGTCTCGCATGCGAGATTGTGGATGCGCACTGTTGAGGGATCACATACTAGGACGAAACGGCATTCCAGTGCTTTCAGGTTTTCAATGGTGGTCTAGTTTAGATCGACTCATGAATTTAACTATTAAAATTACTACAATTTCCACAAACCCCCATTCTGATAAGAGTAATAATAATAAATGAACACATTTTCATGGTTGCTTATACACTATATTCATTTAGATTTATGCTTTGGATTTCCTTTGGAACTCTAGTAAACAAATGCCATTATCAAAGACAAAAACTGTAGTTCTAAGAATTTAAAGCCTAAGTCTTCGATACACACACGAAGTTGTTTACTTTTCCATTGATAAGCATCTATAAGCACTGAACAGATTTGAAGCTTTGGCTGAATACTTTGAACTAGCCAACATAAAATTCACATTTTTCGCAGTATTCAGGATGACTAGTCTGACTACAATATTTAGCTTGATCTAGATAGGTTGACCTATAATCAAAGTTAGAGTCTGTGACACCTATGCAAATATCCCCGGCCTAATTTCTGTGCATGAATATTGTTAGGATAAAATCTACAGAAAGCCTTTGAGCAAATATAACAATTGTCTACTAGAGATCTGACCGCTAAACGGATATCAGTCAACTAATTGACTGAACTGGATAATTTGGTTAATATTTGGAGTTAGTATACAGTAAATTGAATGTGACTATAGAGTTGTAAAACATTACACTTTGGATATAATGTTCTAGTTTACAATATGTATAGATCATCGATCTATTGGTTCGAAGAAAACATCTTTGTGAAGCAAAAGTGACATGTAGATCAGTTTTTAAGATCTGTGTATGGTGTACATTATCTAAGATAAGTATGAAGAAAATGAGGGGGAAAATAAAGATGGATGCGCACTTTTGAGGAGTCTCATACTAGGACGAAATGGCCGTCCAGTTCTTTCAGGTTTTTAATAGTTGTCTAACATTGATCGGTTCATGATTTCAATAAAAAAATAAAGAGTTAAAATAGACATAGGCTTAAAGTGTCATTCTATTAAAAGAAAATCAACAAATGACAAGAGTTACTAACGAGACGAAGAAAAATGATACGAATCAATAGGAAACAAATAGAGTAGAATAGATTAGTGAACACTGTGAAGTTCTTGAGAAGATTGTCAACATTATCCGGAACTCATACGACGGACTACAGTGCAAAGTCGTGTATGGGGGACAGTTGACAGATGCATTTCAAGTAAGAACCGGAGTCAGACAAGGCTGTCTAGTAAAGTTTCATGTTAACGTTTTGGTATTGAAAAAATATTTTTGTAACTTTAGTTCAATTTCATTCACATGTTGATAATTTCAATGAGAAGTAATTTATTTACATTTATACAACAAAAACTGTATTTGTAAATTTTATTATATATACCTTCTGTAAGCCGATGTACTGGTAATTGTGCTGGTTCTGATGCATCACTAGCTGGTCCTAATCCATGCCAATTTTCTAATCGTACTCTGAAACGATAATTTACACCTCTTCTTAATTGACTGCGCGCAATAAAATAAGTTTGATCAGCAGATGTAGTACCAAGAAGGAACCAATCTTCTCCAGGTTCATCACGACGATACTCTACCCGATAACCAGTAAATTTAACTAAAGATTCTAAACGATCAGTAATCAGAGGTGGAGTCCATTCTATAAGTAATGTTCCAGGTCCATGTGGTTTTACTCGAGGTTTCTGTAGTGTAGCACAAGGTTTATCTAAATAAAATAAGATTAATTAAAATTCTGGTGAGATATTTCTAATGAGAAATAAAATTGTTTCAGATAATTACTTACATTCATAATGATTGTAACAAGTTAAATATCATGAATATTGATTTTCTAATGCTTTTTAATGTTTTCTGTTACTATTTACTTTAAGGGATCATAAGATACAGGTTGGATGCCGGCCCAGTAGTCCAGAGGTTAAGTGTTCGCGCGCAAGATTGAAGGTCATGGGTTCGAGTTGGGAGCTCGGGATCGTGGATGTGTACTGTTATTCATGTTAGGACGAAACGGCTGTCCAGTGCTTACAGGTCTCCCGTGGTGGTCTATCTTTAATCGACCCATGAATTCGACTAATAAATTACTACAATCTCCACAAAACCCCCCTTTCAGATCTAGGTGTACTTATATATACTTATATATAGATGTACTTATACTTATTACATGTCTGCAACCAATTATAATCGGTGAACTAACACCACCCCTGCTAAGTTTATACCATAACTTGAGTTAGGCTACACATTGACAATATTCTTTGTATGATAACCAGTAATCTTCATGTAAATTTTACTCTAATATGAGATACGACATGAGAGATGAATTACAGAGATAAACAACATACAATATTTAGATATATTTTTTAGAAAATGTTATCTGTATTGTCGACACTTACTCCATTCACTTAAGTTATATCTAAGAAGCTATATATGGTAAAAGTAATTCGACAGAAATTTGACTGTCAACACCTATATAGAAGATATTTACTAAAAAAATATTGAAATTACTGTAAGATATACACTCAGAAGAATTCTGATATGTTGGGATAGCTTCTGAGAATTAGAATGGAGCCTCTAGAGACTCTAAAAGAGCCGATAAGTTTCCAAACAATCAGAACGTGATGGAGCTTTCTAGAATATCAAAGTGGCACACTACAATAGGACAGTAGCATAACTTGCCTCTTTGCGGGTTAGCGGAATTATAATGATATTATAACAAACGCTAATATCTATAAATACGCATGATTTTCTGTACATTCTGATTCTTATCCAACAAACACTTTTGTAGCTTCCTGCTATCCTCTGATTTTGTGACTGTGGGGTTCTATACGTTCGAGTGCCGTATTTATATACCGTATTCTGCGTTATTCAAGTATCGAACGTAACATGATGGTCTGTCTTAAAGAGGATATATAGTTCAATGAAAATTTATCATGTACTTAGAAAATGTTATACACTTGCATTGCATAGATAGATATCAGTCTCGCGCGCGAACTCTTAAACTGTAGACCACTGAGCCGGCCAGGATCCAATGGTGTTAATTTCTAACCAATCTACGAAATTGATCCACCGTCTATAACTGTTACATGGTTCATTTTGTCAGTTTCTAATGTGTATAACAATTACGATCTCACCTTTTAAATTTATTCTATCCTGCCTCAGTTTTCGTCGGGTTTTATTCAAATAATCACATAATAAAGGGTCATCACAGTGACAAGACAATAGTAATGGGATTAAAAGAATTGTAAAGTATAAAACCTATTTTATTAAGTTATTCATTTGATTCATAAGAAACACTCAATACATGTATGTTTAGAAGCTCGTTTTTAGAAGATTATTCGACATAACGATGGTAGTGTGGTGTCAATCAGTCAGTCAATTAACAACATAGAACTTCATATGTATGTACATCAGTTGAAGTTGCCATACCTTATTAGCAGAAAAGATACAATTGTCGATTCAAATTGCATAGAGGTAGAGGTAGTAAAAGTATAAGCGGTAATCGGAAACATTAGGGTTTGAAGATGTTAGTCAAGGAGTATAATCCAGTGAAATAAAGTTGAAAAGAGAAAAAAACAAAGGGACAGGAAGATTTCAGAAGATTAGAATTTGTGAGGACACAAAGAGTGGATGCACCTGCGCCATTGCAAACGATTTTGAGCCATGTTATTCAGGGTCTCTAACCATCGGTTGCTATCATCTCACGGATCCCAACCAGGTAGTCTACACCTACCAACATGGCTCAGTTCACTTGTCAGTGACTACATGAATTTGTGCCATGTTTTGGTCTGGTCGCCCCTAACTTTCTTCCAACCTTTTCCTACACCATAAAACATCGCAAGTCGGGGCAGTTGGTAGTTGGGCATACATAACATGTGTCCCAGCCATCCCAACTGATGAAGTTTCACTACTTCATCAATTGACTTGCCATCCTTACCTATTACCCGTTTCCTAACAACTACGTTACTTACTCGATGGTCCCATGATATACGAACAATGCTTCGAAGACACCTATGATCGAATAATACCAACCTACGAATATCTTCTACTCTTACCGGCCATGTTTCACAGTCATAAAGTAGGACGGGACGAACTGCTGTGCAGTAAACCCTTCCTTTGGTTCGTAGTGTGGTGTGCTACGTATGTCGACATAAGTGGTATATAACGCTAGTCAGGAATAGAATGTCTGGTAGTAGAATGTTGAGAAGATCGAAGAGAGAAAAACGGGACTGGAAAGCAGTTGGTATGGAAATGCAGGAACAATGAAGTCTAAGACAATTAACGAACATTTTGCAAATGAAGTATTAGAGTATTGTTTTTCTATTTCATCAAGTAACTCTGTAATGTTGTGCTAAATATAATCGATTTTCGTCCCTGTGTTCTCCTTCACTACATTAGAATTGTGACATAGGAATAAGAATCGTAATTTATCTCAAATTTTGCAAATCAGATCAAACAAATAAACGGTAAATAATTCAAAGTAATTGAAAACCAAATTTACCAGCAATACGTAAACGCAAATCGATGTAATCTCGACCAGCTTGATTCTGTATCCATAGTCGATATAATCCGCTATCAGCTAGATTTAATTTGTCAACAACCACTTCAACCCAACGGTAACCAGATGATAGATTTATTCGAACACGATTTTCCAACGGTTCAACTGAAAGACCAGGAGTCAAATGACTTAAACGTTCGAACCAAACTTTTGTAATCCAATCACGGTCTTGTATATAGTCTAAACCTTCTAATGGAACACGTAGATACCAGCTGTCTCCATGTCTTAATTCATATTCATGAGGTTGTGCAGCCCATCCAAGTCGGCAGAATCGTGGCACCGCTGAATATAAAAAAATAATTTGATTGAAATTATTTGATTTCGAATTGCATCCTTGTGTCCGTTTTTCTTCACGATTAAATTTTTCGTTTAATAGCACATCAGTTATGTACTATAAAGTGCATTTTAGAAATTCTATGACTCAAAACATACATTATCTGGCCAATTATCCGATCATTTTCTTTCAGGTTCAACTACTTTCGAAATATTCACTTTGAAAAAATTTACAATTTTTAAAACAGAGCAGAGCTACTTATAAGTAGTATACATGCTAAACCATAATTGAAATGAGTAGGATCGTTTATTACTGTCATTCTTTTCCAAAGATAATTCCAAAGTTTAGTATTATGCTTATAATTTGAAAAGTTCACTAGGCATTCAATATTTGTATTTTGCTAATCACCTTGTTTCATCAAAGTGGAACGAGAAGGCTTTTTTGGTATGAGAATATGGTAACTTCAAACCCATATACTATACTGGATAAACGAAATAAATAAATTTTTGGGATCATAAACTGATCTAAGTTAAACAACCACTAAAAGCCTGGAAGCGTTTTTCAAGTGTCTTGCTCTACTATGAGACTCTTCAGTAGTGCACATCCATAACCCCGTAACTAGAATCCTAACCTAGCACTTTTAGTTTTGATCCACACACCTCTAGTGGTAAATAAGTATGTTGTGTTAGGTATCTTATTATTTATTAAGTTAATTCTCCGGGTACTTGGATATGAGCCACACTCTGAGAGTGATGGCTAACGATGCCGCCTAGTTGCGCAAAGCAAAGTAGGTGGTGCGGGGCTCAGACTTGAGATACAGAGGCTGAAAGTCGAATACTTCAATCACTAAACCATATTTGAAGGTATTTGACAGAAAACATTAGGACTCTGGTTTCGTGTTGGTTTGCACTTGTCAGAAAGGAGTATCTGCAATCTTGAGGGGAATTATGCTCCTTGTGAGATCGGTAATTGTAGGAGTAGTATATATATATATATATATATATATATATATATATACTGTTAATGTGGAGCTAAGTATTTCATTTTAAAATTCGACAAGTACCTGAAACTATCAATTCCCATGTTTCTGATATTGACTCATAAATATTCCATACACGACATTCTAAGAAACCAGCATGACTTGGTTGTACTTGTTCAATAGTTAATTCATAAATACCGACGCCAATTTGAGCCACACGACAACCAGGTAATATTTTTTCATCTATTTGTATGTGATTTAAATACCTATATAAGAAAAAAACAAATGTTTTGTATAAGAAAAGGTTAAAATATCTTAATGCGTAGTCAGTTATATTACAAATCAGTTGCATGAGAACTGGATGGGTAAATCAATTACAATCATTTTAATAATAGATGATTGATCACTGGGTGGTGATAAATTTCATGTATTTTAAGTGCTTCTTAGTGCAGATCAAATACTATCTACTTGACACACATGACATTGATCACCACACAGTGATCAATCAATTGTGATTACATTCCAGTCCTACAGGATGTCGGTCTGACTGCGAAGCTGGGTGGCATGGGATTGGATCTGTCAGGGAGTACCAGTTCCCTAAAGATTACAGGTACACCTTGCTGACGAGTGCCAAGGAGCAAGAAACCCGGGTCAAGTTTCCTGTTGACTACTTCTAACCACCATCAAATCGTTTTAATAGTTGAATTCATAAGTCAATTAAAGCTAGACCACCATGGAAAACCTGGAAGCACTGGACGGCCGTCCCATCGTAGTGAGCACCTACTACCTCGACCGTGGGACTCGGACCCAGCACCTATTGGTCTTGCGCGCGAACGCCTAACCTCTAGATCAGAGTTGAGCGTTAGGGATCGTGGATGCGCACTGCTAAGGAGTCCCATACTATCACGAAATGGCCGTCCAATGCTTCCGGGTTTTCCATTTTAAATTGACAAGTCGGTTACACATGACAAATAGTTTTTTAAATTGTTGTAGTCATCTTCATAATACTTTCAGAAGTAGCTAACAAAAAGGAATGGAAAAAACACCTCAACAGTTTTAAAATTACACTTTATTGAAATTCGGTAACAAACGGCATTCATCGATAAATAAACAATTCATGTTATTCTAGATTGTTCTATCATAAGGATTTCTATCGCTTTCTAACACAACATAACACAAATAGCCTTGAATTAAGACTACGTTTCATTAAAAAAAAATAATTTTTAATATATTTTCAACAGTGAATAATGTATAGTGTTTTGTAATGATAATTTTGATAATGTAAACGAACAAATACAATAGAAACACATTAAAGCATTCAGATTATAGATGGCTAGTCAGTTGGAAAGAGGTTTTACAACCAGGTCTGTTGTGAGATAGTAACTTACTGAATATAGTGATTGATGGTGACTCGATTTCATGGATTGGTTGGAGTTAGACATTAACATCGTTGGATCCCAGAGGGCCCATTGGTCTAGAGGTTAGGAGTTTGCGCATGAGACTGATAGGTGCTGAGTTCGAATTGGGCGGCCAGGATCGTGGATGCTCAATGCTGAGGTGTACCACAATAGGAAAAACCTGCCATCCAGTACTTGCAGGTTTTCCATGGTGGTCTAACTTCAATTGACTCATGACTTAAACTATAAGATTACTAAAATCTCCACAAAACCTCTTCTGAAAATGAATATAGTGTGATAAACTGACGGATTTCAGTAATAAAATACTCCGCATAATACAAATCAAAGTATTTTGTAAACTGATTACAACCACACATTTTTGGTTTTTTTCTCAGCAATACCACATTTTATCTGTTTACTGTACAATCTTCATTAGTAGTATAGTTAAATTGTACAGAAAAACTAAAGCTACAAAAATTTTTAATTTAAAAATATGTAGAAAATCAAATGAATCACTAACCAAAAGACATTTGGTTTCGGTTCTCCTTCAACTTCTACAGACAAAACTAATTTTTGCCCACGAACAGCATAAATAATGCGATCATCTCGCAAATTGATGAAACGTAATGGACTTCGTTCTGTTTGTAAACAATGAAGAAAATTATTAAACATTGTTTACGGTATAAAGAACAGTATATTATCAATACACTAGAACCATTTGTCTTGTTTTAATATTGTCGAACAACTAGACAATTTTAAGAATCTATTTAGTATTTGATGGCATAATCTATAAAATGCTGACTTAAAACCATTTGGAAAATTGTGATTCATATATATTAGTTGTTTGGATCTTCCTAACGATGTTTAGAACTGCAATTGATCCGTTTCTTTTGGGATATATGTACATCCTGTGGGGATTGCCTAAATGTCCCCAGTAAGTCACAAACATTTCACGCAGAAATGGATGGTGGGTAGCGGTAGAATCCAAGATGAGCGTTTCATCCTACTTAGAACTCTTCAGCTTGTGAAAATAATATAGTTTACAGAAGTGTATGCATGGCGACCAAAGTTCTCCAATAAAGCAGTCTACGTATAATTTGCCTTCTTTCCTCATGATGTTCGGAGTCTGACAGGATGAGTTTCCGAATATCTGTCAGTTCAGAAGACGCTGTTGAAATCTACCAATTTTTCTTAACCTTTTGGCTATAGTCACTTGCAGATATCGCCGATGTTTTCAAGGCTCTCCGGACATCAGAATAATCCATATTAGAGTGAACATCAGTTTGACAATTAACCAAATGCTTCTCAAGTTGTTCACGAGATTTTCACTCTGATGGGTTTCTTGCTACGGTTTTTCTACATCCAGAAGGGCAGAAACAAATGTGTGTTCGTACTAAAACATGGTTAGAGTTTAAACATTATCTTCAGAATGAGTGGCAGTCTTCTATCTTGACTCTCCGATGATGGCTGGTGGCGATATGGTCCATTCGAGTCCGGGGTTGTATAGATTTTGATGGTCGCCATGTCGTACGACATCTCTCTTTATGATTAAAACTGATTCTTGCTAAGAATAAACGATTGTCTGAACATAGTTGCAGGAGCCGGTCGCCGTTATAGATGTGACATAATAATTGAGCTAGCCCCCCCCCCCAAAAAAAAATCGAGTTAAACAAAATACCTTAATTGAATACATCGTATTAAAAAAATTTGTTAGAAGGCTTAAAGAGCTTTCTATTATTTGAATAATTAACTTACCGAAAACGAAGCCAACAAATATATTTGGCTTAATAGATGAATACAATAAACAGTAGTATATTCAGAATATAGTTTACTTAACTTTAATCTGAGTAGGGACTGAGTATGATGTTTATTCAAAAACCTAATATTTTGATAATATAAGTCGAAACTTGTGAAATACTGCAGGAAGGGGTTTATCTGGGGAACTAATATGAGGTAATACTGTTGAATACTGAGCAGTTGAAAAGAGCTTGAGATAAATCTATACTATCTATTAAGACATCAGTTAGAATCAAGTTACAATAATCATTTTTTTAAATTGTTTATGTTGTGGTGATCCAGAAAACTTCTCGCAAAAGCCAACAAAGGCTCAGAAAACACTAAGAAGCATTTTATCCAATCAGCGTTCACTAGATGTTTAGACGGAAACATCCAGAAAATGAAAAGTCACATATAGAGTTTCTGATTGGGTGATTACTATACTGCTACTATGCTTAGTAGCATTCGAGAATTTTCGGGAAACCCAAAGACATCTAAAATACTATAAAAACCATATATTTTCTGTACTAAAACAAACCTTTTTGCCTTTTCTCTCGTGTTCAGGTTGCTGTGTAGTTCTAGCTCGGGAGTTACAAGAATAGTTTAAGAACCGAATAAAGCGTTCAATTAGCAAGACTTATCAATTTATTTGATGTAACAACACTCATATCATGCTATAATCTATTAATGAAAACTATAAAGTGAATAATACCTTTATAATACTATTCATTATTAAGAAAAGGAAAATATACTTACTGGCTTGAGGAATTAATGTGATTGGTGTTATTGTAACAGCTGGTAAACTTTGTTTATTATCCAATTCAGCGAATACACGAAATTGCCATTGTTGTTGATCAAAATCAATTGATCTTATATGTCTTCTTCTAGTTATAGATGATATACTACTAGATTGATAATTAGATGATTGACTAAATAAATTATCTAATTTATTATAACTAATAAAATATTGTGTTGTTTTTAATTCTGAAATAACTTTAGTCCAATTAGTAATTGGTTCACCTGAAAAATTAAAACCTCTTACTTCAATTCTATAAAGTAATTTCTCATTTAAACGATTAGGCATTTCAGGTGATTTCCATGTTAACATAATACCTTCTTGTGTTCCATCAATTTTACTAATAGCATTAAATGATCTTGGTTGATCAATCCAAAATATTTTCATATCATCTTCAAGTGAATCAATTTGTCCAAGAGTTGTAAATGGTTTTGAAAGTTGACAATGTTTTGTACTTCGAGTTTTAGTTGATTCTTCAATTCCAACAAGGCGAAAATCATATGTTGTACCAGAAGATAAACCATGTACTTCGTATGATGTATCAGAAGTGCGAATTCTTGCTACAGGCTCCCAAATACTTGGTTTGTACTTATTAATGATGCGTCGTTCTAAAATGAGATAGTATGGTTGTAATGTATCCTCATCTATTTTAAGAGAATTCCATCCTAGTAAGGCAGAAGTTGGACCAACATGAAGAACGCGTAATCCATCAGGGACAATTCGACCAATGTCAAAAACTTCATCACTAGATAATCGTCTCTTCGGACTCCCAATGTGAGGTACATTTTCGTACTGTAAACTGTCATCTAATGTATGAATCCATTCGGAGAGGAGACCATCATATGAAAGTGAATAGTTAGTGTGTTTGTCGATACTTGACGAAATATCAGCTAATGATGAGCGTATACGAAATCTAACTGTAGCACTGTTAATCGGTAATACATAATCAGTAAGACGAGTCCGGCCAACTTCGAACCAAAATCTTCGATTCGGTGTTTGTTGTTCAATAATATATTCAATTTCCTCATCTAATTTACGTCTATGCATAATGTCAGTTAATCCTCTTAGTTGCACTGGTTGCCACCTTAAACGATAAACACCACCACTGACCGCTTCCACGTATAATGGTCCCCTAGGTGGAGGAATAATTAATGATTCATAATCACCATCCTCATGTCCTACTGCTTTTGGAACAGTATAAGCTTTCAAAGTTTCTAATGGTCGACCAAATAAATCATCTTTATATGGTATAACACGGAATCGATAAGAATGATCTGGTAGAAGACCTGTTACTGTAACACCATGGAAAGGATGACGTATTTCAGTTGTATCAATCCGTGTAATTGTTCTCCAACCAGTTGGTTCTTTTAAATCATATAAATCTACTATATATCCTGTTAATGGTTCGTCAATTGGTTGCCAGTGTAAAGAAACCGATGGTGAGAGTGAAGATAAACTGGTTGTTGATTTCACTGTTAAATCACCGGTTAATTTTGGTACAGTAACTAGAAAAAGAAAAGGAATTGAAAAGTGGTCGTCATTTTGTAGATCCATTTCATAAACGATTACTGTTAAATAATGAGCTTGTCTATATTCTGATAAGTGAGGAATTTGAAGAAATGCAAAACATCATACACATAGTTTTCAGCATTCTATTTATCATGAATTAACGTAAAGGCAGATCATGAGTCTAGCTTCAATTGATTCATGATCTCAACTATCAAAATTACTAAAATCTCCACAAAACCCATTCTGATATTGATCAACATATGCCTACTAGTGGCTGGCTTCAAGAGGTATATCCTGGAGTTCTAGTGAGAAGCAGTGACCATTGGAGTTCAACCAGGTCTGTCGTGAGATAGTTACTCACTTATGGAAATGGTGAATGTGTCGCTCAATTCCGTGGACTGGCTGAAGTTAGACATTAACACCATTAGATGCCGGCCAGCTCAGTGGAATAGTGGTTAGGCGTTCGCGCTCGAGACTGGCAGGTCCTGGGTTCGAGCCCCGCGGGGCGAGGTCGTGGGTGCCCTCAGCTGAGTAGTCCCCCAATGGGACTAGGCGGCCGTCTAGTGCTTTCGGGTTTCCCACAGTCGTCTAGCTTCAATTGACTCATGATCTCAACTTTGATTATTATAATCCCCTTTCTTCACTGTGATATTATATGATTATTATGTAACGCAATTACTCGATGAATATTATTTCACTGTTATAAAGTATGGAATGATTGGTCAGTGAGAGAGGATTGAAATATCCAGTACAGTAAATTTTAATATACTGTCTTATACTATTATTCATCCCACTTGCGTTCCGCTAACATTTCATTGTGGTTTCACTTAATGGTTGTTTTGTATTGTGCATGAATTCTGGTTTATATGTGGTTCTCGTTCTAACAGTCAGATGATAACTGATTAAAGTACAATCACGTAGTCAAGTAGGATAATCCATTGCCATTAGTCTGAACAATCTGACTCTGTATCTCTCATTATAAAACTTATATAATTGAATATTACGCGGATGATGTATCTTTGAGGAGTAAACAGCACTAAGTGGTTGCTTGATGCAAATATTCATCGATGTTCACACCAGTATTAATATATAAATATTTTAAGTTCATTTCACATTATGAAAACGATGGTTTTTCAGTTCTATGAAGTTTCAATATTCGGCACCTTGGTCTTGTTCCCCTCGATTCATATTGTTTCATGATTTATTAGAAATAGTTACATGTGATAAAAGAGACTGTGTTTCAAAATCAAGATTTGTTTTTAATTTCGATATATGCTTATTGAGATTTTATTGATAAATATTCTCATGAAACTTGGTGCCCAAATTACCCTGGAGACGGTTTCAAGTAGTTATTATTTCAATTCTTAGTTAAACGTTGCTAAAGTTACGGACTAGAAAATCATGATTCTGGGCTGTAATTTTATCCTCTGAGATTATTCTTTTATAATGTTCCCTGTATTTTTCCAATTATATTGTTGAGATTCATCTTAGCCTTAGTCAATTACGATCATCCATAATCAAAGAATATCAATCAATTCTGATATCTTTGATCGAATATATTTCAGTTTCTTAGTGAGCGTGGTTGACATGATAACGATCGAATTATCTTCATCTTCGTACATATTCTGTTAGTAAATCCTGTTAATAATACCGTAGACATAAGTAGTTCAATAAGGAAGTATTTGAACTACGTATATTTCAGACATCCGATAATACAGGCAGAAGATAAAAGTTGAAAAGAAAAATACATAATTGGAGTGGCAGAAATAGCTAACTCAACGTTTACAAGAGTGAATGAGATACAGGACGTATATAGATGTAGACGTACTATCATATGTATTTTCTTAAGGGCACATATATTATAAATGACAGAATGACAGTAAAGATTATAATAGGTCATCTGTTAAAAGTTATGTAGAAATCTATACTAAAAATATTTGGGTAAACTTACTTGTTTTTCTCGGCATTTCAAATATTTCTGAATGGATTGGTTCGCTAAGAACGCTTGAATCAATTGTAGTTCGACTAATTTTTCCAAGCCTTGATGGTGTTACAGAACGTGGTGAATCAGTGATCTGTCCACGAGACATTATACGAAATAGATATCTAGTTTCATGTTGTAAATCAGTTGTTTGATAAGATGTTTCCCAAGCATCAAATACTGCCAAACGTTTCCAAGTAGTTGGTTCATTTCCTGTGGATGGTAATGTACAATATTCTAATATATATCCAGTTGGAGGACAACGTAATGACAAACTGCTACGTCGACCTGAGAATGTTACTGTTGATGGTGGAAGCCATGTTAACAAAGCACCTTTTGTACTGCCAGTTAATAATGACACTCTGAGATGAGAAGGTGGAGCTGGTTTCGCTGTTTATGTAAAAAGAAACGATTTATTGTGAGAAAATTTTAGAAAATACACATACAAAAATCATTACAAAATAACTAAAACGAAAGTGCTAAACACCTGAACTCATTAGAATTATTGCCAATATCTCTAGTATCTGTATATCCACAAATTTGTATTTCCGTATTAGTATAAGTCTAAGTTTGACATTATATATGAAACTAGTCACCGACGTATTTAGATTACCGGAAATTTTGTGATTAAGTTATACTCTTTAATTCTTCAAACGACTGTTACATATCTCCAATCGATAAAATGCGGCAAACTTTATTCACATTTGATTAAAACCTAATAGAATTACGTACCGTTATCTTCAATACTCAACACTTTACATCGTCAAGCCATAGCTAATATTATGAAAAATGTTAACTTGATCTAGCTACTTGATCAGACGTGAAGAAACTTCTTTAACGAGAAACTGTGCACAGCTTTTCATTAGATTTTTGTAGTTAGCGTAAATGGTGTAATATTGACCCTAGACTTAAGTGTATTATGTGAGATCCAAGTTTCTGTATACTAGGGTTCATAAATGTAAGCTGACTCCAAAAATGAACAATTTACGTACAGACTTATAGTTTATCGATAATAAAATGGAATTCAACCAATTCAGCATGACTGAAGCGTTTATTCAAGTCACTATTGCACTGGAGGTTAATTAGTTTCATTTAGTGACCATAATTAGCTGCTTCAAGATAAGAATAGATGAAACATTTATAATGTTAAACATTGGTAAAAAATATTCGGAACTTTTGAAATATCTTGGAAATTCATTCTAGAGCTCTGAAATCTGACAACTATATTCTCTAACAGTCTTTTGTGAGATACATTGTGTGACTAATGCTGAGGAAGGAGCACATTTATACTCCTCAGGTTCCCTAGATAACAGGCAGAGTTTGATTTATTACTTCATTTTCTAAGATTATCACAGAAAAAGTTGTGTCTCCTAAAATAATTTCAAATTATCTCGATTCTTGTCTCTCACGCATTTTTTGAAGTGGTCTCATGGGTTGATTTTCGTTTACAGGACATCGCTCATCGATCTATAAATTAGATGGCCCCTGTCATACAAAACCTGTTCTGCATCTCGAGGTAAACGTAGCCCTTTAATAGAAAGAGATAAACGATGCGAACATGATAAAAGAATATATAAGATCACTACCGTTCCCAAAGAATACTTTTCTTGGGTTTATATTCGAAAATAAAATATAGACGATTGGTGATTCCTTTCATCTAACTGAACCACGTTAGTTGTAGTGCCGATGAACTAGATGACAGTTCAGTACTCATGTTGTGACAGTTTAAGTCATAAAAACAAATATGAAAACAAAACAGGGAAGATGTTGTTTTCCACTCAGTCAGACACCTGGTCCACCAGGGGGCTTGGTACCTGTGTGGTTGCGCTACAGGATTTAACTGTACTATTCAGATTGTAGCGTTAAAGCCTATACGGTGTCTGGTTCTCTTGTGAAGCGGGATTGAGCTGTACTGTTTGGGTTGTCACGTGAAAGTCTGAACGGTGTCTAGTTCTCCTGAGAACCAATGTAAAATTGCCCTGGCTCACAATGGTATATTATATACCAGTTATAAAAAAAACCCTAAATTTCAATTTGTAATCAAATACAAACATAGTAAACAATTAAAACATTTAGGTATAAAAATGACAGGTGGTTGGTAATTTGAAGGAAAATTTGTTCAAATATGAGCATTAATAAAAGTAATTTTTGTATTAAGATCTTGTTCTCAAGTTTGGTGACAAGATTTATGGTCACTTGATCGTCCATTAATTTACATATGAACAGTTTAGTTATCTGTATGATTTATATATCTGTGCTATTCTATTCCGTTGTCAAGTTTAAGTCGCAGTTTTAAGTCAACCTACTCTCAAGTTTGATAAAATGATAATCTTCAAATTAGAAGATAACTTACCTTTCTTTTCTTTATCTACTTGTGGCATGAAAACAGGTTGTGGAAGAATAACTGGTTCACTTCGACCATCTTTTGTTTCCGTTAGAACGCGAAAATGATAAGTTTGTCCGAGTGGTAAGCGATCGACGGTTATTTCATATCTACCCGGTACAGATTCAGCACTGATAGCAGCTGGTCGTCGTGCTATCGGCCACCATTCTTGTTTGTCTGGACGCCATGATTCAACGACAAAATCTGTAGTGGAGCGTAAGGTAGAAGACATACCCGCTGGAGGATGCCAGGATAGTGTTACACTTCCCAATCTGTTTTGCATACGTTCACCAGCTGACTCGGTAGACACATCAACCAAGTGGAAACGCTCAGGAGAAGGTATTATTGGCTGAGGGACAGATGGAACCATAAGTTCCATTGAAATAGGTCCCGGTAAGCTTACTGTTCTATAATCACCAGCTTGCAAATGAGACGGACTCCAGCTGACCACATCCGATTCTATGAATCTCCCAACACCGAAATGACTTCTTGGAGCTACACGGAACTGGTAAGCTTCAAATATTGGTCTATCTTCTAGTCTGTAGACTGAGGCCAAACTAGACCGTGGTCTATGAGGTACTTTTTCTACTTTGGGGTGATAAATAAATGTTTCATGACCGTATGGTAAAGTGGCTAATGTCTGCCATCCAATGTCTTCAGCTTTTCTAACTTGAACAAGGTAACTTATATCTGGTGTTACGAGAGGGGTTATAGGTCGGTGATCAGCCGATGATGGGAAAGTTTGTCGTCTGTATTCTGGAGCAAGAGGCGGCCAGCGTAATTCAATCTGAGGCAGTTGAAATTCTGATGACATTGGTAGTAGACGAGTTTCAAGGCGACCGGAGCTTAGTTTTGGATGCTCGAACCCAGGTTTGGATTCATATACAGAATAACCAGGTGGTTCAATTCTTGTCACAAGTGGTGCACTTAAGCCAAATTCATTTTCACCCCTTATTCGATATAGAAGAGTAGGGGGTACATGGTATGGGCTTGGTGTATATGGACGTTCCGTCGACTCGCTTCTATACGGTGTAGGCAGAATTCGAACGTCAGCCGATGTTACAGTACCAGGGACACGGCCAACTTCGATCCAAGGTGCATCTGGTCTGCTAGCCTCAGTAGCTTCGATCACGTATGAAGATGGCATAGACAGTGATTCATCTAGTTTGTAAGAACTCTTTTGAGGATGTTGCCATTCTAGGTGAAGACCTGAATCAAAAGGAAGAAATTCTGATCGTAAGGGTCCAACTGGTGCAGAGGGTGGTAGTGGCCGGTAACTAACACGAGAAGAAGGTCTGCTAGGTTGATCTGACATTGATGTCTCAAAATCCAATGGTCTTAAAGTTTCTAATGGACTGCTTGCACCCATACGATTGACTGCTCGAACACGGTAAGAATAAGGATAAACATTACTCAGAGTACTTGGAAATGGAATCACTGCTGAAGTCGTCTCTCCCGAAACAGATAATACGGGGATCCATTCACTTGCGGTACTTTTCACTGGACCTCCACGACGTTCTATCACATATTCTGTGACAGGTAAACCACCTGTGTCACTGGGTGCATGCCATTTAAGTTGAATACCTTTTGAGTCCAAGTGTGGTGTTGTATGTGTTGAGAATGATAACGGAGATTCAATCTTTTCTAGACTAGATGATGGCCTTCTTGAATATATTGGAGAACAGGTAGGTATTATATCAATCATTAAAGGTCCTCTAGGTTTTGAAGGTACATCTGTTAACAAAGATAAAATGTATTTGGGATTTCATGAAAAATGTGAATTTAATTTTTACATTAGAAGGAATCAAAATCCTATCAAGTTAATGCCTTCTCCCTCCCCTTAAAAAATATCCGAGAATGATTTATGCTATGAATCAAACTATCACATTATATAACAAGATTTTAGTAAGTACTGTCTAAATATTTATGTTATTCAGTAAAATATGTTTTATTATTTCATACAAACTTTATTCAAGAAAAAACAACGGCGAGACCATAATTTATGGACGAATCAATCAGATTTACGATAACAGGTCTTGGATTTTGAAGCGAAATTCATTCACCTACATGTCTAAATAACGTTTTGGCATTTGAGATAATTTCAATTCGTGATGAAAACCATAAACCTAATTCCTAACCATAACCATCGGTTGTAAATCATAATCCTTATTCTTCAAACTGCTTTGTAACCCCCATTTAACCCTAATAAGTAAGTTGACATTCTCAAGGTCACTAAGGTGTCGCTTAAAGGTCGTTCATAAATTATAGTCTCAGTAAAAAGAACTTTTCACCAAAATTCGACTGACAGAAACCTCGACGACGGATGTTTACGGTTGTAAGCATTAAATCATAGATGAAATGACTTATTTAGTTTTGGCCGTTTATAATGGACTTTTATAGTTAAGCTTTTTGGATGAGCTCCATAATGTCATCAGGAAACTTCAAACAATACACAGAAAAACAGAAGCTTTAGAGTAACTTGTGTACTATGAAACACTTTTCATTTCCATTTATCGACAGAATAGGCAGCTTATGAATATTGTTGGAATCAGTGCTTGATGCAACGTATGAAGATTTTACAGTCTCCACTACCTCGTATACTAATAACAGTTGCGTGCTCATTAATGACTAACTTCAAGAGGCAACAACTCCAGGAGTTTTAGCGAGAAGCCCCGATCAGTGAATTTCATATGTATCGAGTGTGAAACAACAGTTCACCGCAGACAACGAAAGACGGTTTTTCAATATGGCTAATTGATTTAAGCTAGATATGTATACCATTGAATGGCGATCCAGTGATCTAGACCTTAAGAGTTCTCAGAGAGACCCAAGGTCCAAGGTTCGACACCCAGTGAAGTAGTGGATGCATACTGCTAATGAGTCACATACTAGAAAAAGACTACCATCTAGTGTTTTTTGATTGTCAGTTGTTATGTAATTTAGGTCTATCAGTGATGTTAACTGTTAATATTCATTTGTCAGTCACAGATCAAGAAGCAGGTTGTAACATCAATTATAATCAGCTTAAAACTGGTTTAAACATATCTATTTTTTGTATCATCTAATCTTTAAGGATACTATGAAATTTAATTTAAATCTTAATTATAATATTTTGTTTATTCAAGTGGTATTATGCGTAATTTGGAAGTAATTTCAGTAATGAATTGATATCATTTGAAAAAAATAATCGGAAAGCTGCGTCATTCTAGTTTGAAACTTATTGGCAATACTCAAACACGACACAACATAGGATCAAAACTAAGAGTTTCAAGGTTCACCGGATATTTTGGGTACCATTAATCTATAGAGCCATAATTCAGTTATTCGTATGTTAAGCTTCAATCCATTTATAAGAAATCTTTTCACTGCCGCTTGAATAAATAATAATTATGTACTCACTAGAGACTAAATGTTAGATAGATTTTTTGAACTTCAGCTTGGAAGTAATGATCTAAGTCGGAACCAAGGTAGTGAATGATCGATTCTAGTCAACAGGGATTAAGTTATAATCAATATCATTCTGTTCAAAACAGCTGGAAAATGACCTGACTGACGTAATTTTGGTTTGGAAATAAGTCTATTGAGGATTTCTGAAATTGAAATAACCATTCAGTTTACTGTTTATCTATTTTCTACTGTTCTTCTAATGATAATTATATATTGTAAGAAAAAACATGCTTCAGATTATTTAGATGTTCAGGACTACTATTCTGAATAAAACAAATCATTCGGTAATGCATTTTCACTAAACAAACCACTTTGTATACAAAACTAAAAATGCAACTAACATAAACCAAAAAATCTTACCATAAGGAGGAATGAACTGATAAAATAAGGTATCAGTTATAGGAATCGATGGGGCTGAATGAGTTGGTCGAGTAGCGACGCGCAATTCAACACGTTCACCTGGCTTTAGATTATCCAGTCTATATTCTATTGGACTTGAAATGGGTAGTATTCCATCCAACGAATCTAGATATTTTGGAATTCGAATAGGCTTCCAGTCCATTTCATGTGGGCGTCTCATTTCTAGTCGATAATCTGAAATTCCTTTTTGAGGTAATTTACTAATTAACGCTTCTGTAGGTTTCCATTGAACCCGTATTGCATCTGGTCCTTCTGGTAAAACAATCAATGGCTCAGCTGAAATGAATGGTAAAGAACTTCTTGAAGAGAGCCTTCCCGGGCTTGTGGGTTCTGATAACTTTATTGTATCTAAAGTAGACATAATTGGTCCTATTTGAATACCACGAACAGGCGCCACACCAATATATATATCTCGACCTTGTGGTAGCAAAGATGCTCTAATATGGGTGTTGGTGATATTGCTAGGTGTAGTTTGAATTTCTTTCCAATCAGAATGACCTAACTCCCTAGTTAAAATTAAATAAGAATCTGGCAAACTTTCCAAACCATGTTTTCCCACTGATTTCACACTGGGTGGGCGCCATGCCAAGGCTACTTCTTCGGGACTATCTTTTTCAGGAGTGTATTTGAAAACACTGGCACGAACCTCTGAAGGAGCCCGTAGACTGAATGTATCTTTTGCTGTTTTATACGGTTTAGGTTGGTAAGATGATGATGTAAACACACTTTGTGGAACGGACAAGACTTCTTCAATTGTTTCAGAGTATGGACGTTCAGTCATTCCGGGAATATAATCACCAACAGAACGTACACCAACATGAACAGTTTGTGGAAAATCACTTAATAATGAACTTGGTATTTTTAGATTTGTGTCGGATAAATCTGTCCTACCTATAGGTTGCCATTTCATTTCATATGGTGTGCGGTAAACTACTTCGTAGCCAGAAATGTTAGTTGTATCATATGGGGGCTTCCAATGCAAAATCAAATCTTCTGGTGTGACATCTTTATCGCTTTGGATTCTGTCATGATATAAAGAAGACTTCGGTCTGGTTTCTATACGAACTGGTCCTCTTGGAGGTGATATGTAAGTTGGTAACTCGTAGTACTCAAGAGTTGATTGCCTATTATAATGTGGTTCAGAAATCAAAGAAGGACTTCTAAGTTTGGGTCTTAAATAAATTGGTTCACTTACTCCAAATTCATTTTCTGAATATAAACGAAATTCATAGTCTTTTGGTTCTCCTGGCAACATAGATGGAGACGGGTAACTTTTCGAAAAGGTTTGTGGCAAGCTCATATCCCACTTGCCAGAAGAGTCGGTAAGAATTGAGGGTAGCCGAGAGAGAGGTAGGGTTGGAGTCCTATTATAATCACCGATTTGAGGACCAAATACAATATTCCAATGTCTGTCTCTTGTAGAAGGTAGCCGACCAAGTAGCGCCCAGTTTTCCTGACCTCTTCTTCTAGCCTCAATAACATAACCTCTAACTGGACCTACATCATCTGTTAAGAAGGTAGGTTGACTCCAGCATAGTTCCATCACACGGTTAGCAGTCTCTGTCACTGCCTTTAACTTTGATATACTTTGATTAGTATGAAGTTGTTTTAATTCTAATGGAGCTCCAGGAGCTGGTGGTGGTAACGCTTTAGTATCTTTTTCTTTGACTAAATTTGGTCGAATATGAGTGTTTAAGCATAATGGTTCGCTTAAGCCAGCGACATTTTGTGATCTTATTCTAAAACCATAATCTACATCATCAAGTAAATGAGTAATTTCAATTTCATACACATCATACGGAACTTTTTTAAATGGAATCCATTGTTTAGATTGTGAACTCCATTTTTCAATAACATAAAAATCTATAGGTGATGATGGAAGTAATGATGGAGGTTTCCATGACAGAATACAACTGGAATATTCTTTGTTAAAATGATCCGTCAAAACAGCTCGAAAGTCACTGGGTGGTAAAGGTAGGGATGGTAGGCCAGGTGTTTCACGATGTAATGGTACAGTTGAAGTAACTGGTATAGAATCACCAATACGATTAAATGCAGTAATTGTAATTCTATAAACATGAAAGGCTTCTAAAGAGTCAATTTTAAAAGTTAAAAATTTTGGAGAAACAATTATCTCTTGTTCATCACCAGTATCAGCATCATAAATTAGTAAACGATAACCAAGTATATCAGAACCACCATCATTGCTAGGTTTCATCCAGTTAACTTGAATTGTTCGTTGATCTATCTTATGTAAACCAAAAACAGGAGAAATTTCTACACCCCAAACAGAAGAAGGAACTGTAGCATGCTGAGATCTTGGATAAAGAGGTTTAGCCATTTGATAAGGTGCCCCAATCGATTCTGAATCACGGCCTGAAGGCACTACACGGAACCACCATCCGCTCTCATCATTCGACCGGAGACCAGTTAAAATGTAGTCTGTAACTTTAGACGGAGCCTTGGCAATAGAAACCCATTTAGAATGAACAGGTTCCCACTTCTGAATGTCATAAAAAGCTATTTTGTCTGGAGCTAACCACCCACTTGGTTCAGGCCAAATGAGATGAACAGATGTTGGACCTACTATTTCTCCTCTTAGTTGATCTGAAATATACAGAGCAGCTGGGGAAGAAATACTTAACTGAGAAGTCAACCTTCCAGTCGAATATAGTGAACTGTCAGTGCGATCTAGATCCAGTCTTCCTTTTTCTAATGAACTAAGTCTCCCTAGGGATGATGGTGTAATCATGCGTTGCGTCATATCTTGAACCATTTGACGCCTTGAGCGAATGAACTCATTTACTTCGTCAGAACCAGGTTCAACTCCAGTAATCATGGCCAATTCCAAATCAAAATCATCGTCAATATCTGCTCGTGGACGAGTTTTATCATGGGACGTCGTAGAAATTGGAAGACCTGATGTACTCGGTAGTGTTGTCCATGATCTAGATGGAGGCCTAGATGAGATTGACTCAATAGGACTCCGATATAGTCCAAATTCCGTTGGAATAGACTTGCCAGTTTTCCCATGGCTGATAATTCTCATTTTATAGTCCTTGTCAGGTGTGCGTGATGCAGCCAAAACTAACTGTCGAGGCGCACTTACTGGTATTTCTATTAATGGTGCCCACTTCTGTTTCCTTGAATCCCAATCTTCTAACGTATACCCTCTAATGTCTTCAGCACCTTGACCTTCTGGAGCCTCCCACTCAAGTTCATAACCTAGTTTACTATCAGATTTGAGCAAAACAGATTGAACGGGAGGTACATAGTGACCGGGCGTTGTCGAATCAGATCGTCCTATTGTCGGAAGACTGGCCAATACAACGCCCGTCTCAACCGGTTGGCTAGCACCTTCATTGTATACAGTGGATACTCTAAACTTATAACTTCCATCATGACTTGGTGAAATGGACTGGTGAGTATAATTTCTTTGTGTACGATCATTGATAGGAATAAAATCAATCGATTCCCATTTCCCACCTCGAGATGCAATATCAAGTCGTTCCACTTGAAAACCTATTGGTTGTGGTTCATATGCCATTAATGGAGTCCATTCCCAAGAAACTTGTAGTATTGGTTTCTCGTGACTTTGATCTTCAGCTTCATCGGGGGGAATTCGACGACCCATTACAAGTTTTGGTGGAGCTAAGTTTATAGATTTCACATAACTATCATCAGCAGTAAGTGGTAAACCAACTCCTTCTTTATTGACAGCTGACACCCGGAAAAAGTACTCTTTATTTGGTTGTATATCGGTAATAATGTGAGACGGTTGAAATTTAGATTCAGGTCCATAAGCAACAAGTTCATTCGATGAAGGATATGGTTTCCAGTTAAATGAACGTCCTTGACGTATTTCTAATTGATAGCCAAGTATAGGTAATCCTCCTAACTCATATGGTGGTGACCAAGTCAACTCTAGTGTTCCAATATTATCAGGAACTTCACGCACACGTAATGGTCCTCTCGGTGGTCCTGGGACACCTATAAAATAAGTGAAAGAGGTTCAGTCACCACATGAACAAAAGATTTATAAATTAATATTTATATTTTAGTGAATGATAACTAAGATTCTATTTTCTCCAGTCATAAATTTCGAGGGGACTGATACTCTCAGTAGGATTCGAACTGACACCACCCAGCTTCGTAATGTAAAACTTTACTACTGAGCTATTATCTTCCAGACTGACCTCCCGTAGGACTGGAGGAGTAATGTCCAGAGATGCATATCTGAAGAGCTCGCTTTGAGAGATTAATATAATCTGCGCGAAGCAGTCACTTTAGAAACGCATCTCACGATATTACCCTTCCTTGTTCTCCAAAGGATTATAGACGTCAGTCAAAAGCTGAATATTGAAGTATCTAGTTGGTTCTGGTCACTCCATTTTGTGAGAGGCCTCTTTCAGAACCATACATACACTAAGAGGAGTCGGCTCAAAAGGAATGAAAACAGAAAACTTATGTACACCAGAGGCTGTTGCTATCCACTAGTTCAAGTCCGACAGTTTATTCAGTCTCTCATTCTTCCACGGTCTTAACCTTCTTTTCTATCTTCCATTATCTATCTTTTTTATTTCTACACCTTTAAATTGTTTGGACAAGTATTAATTGATCATTGTTAGGACTTAAAACTATTCTGTTTTTAACAGCTAACAAATGGACCAATATCTTAACCTTAATTTTTAAAAAAAGTTATTTGTTCTTTTGAGAAGTAACTTACATTAAGTTTCAAAGCACCAAAAATGCAATTTCTAGTTAATAAATTACTATAAAATATTATTTTTATTATTTTAATATTTTAGTCATTTAAATGTTTTCTGTTCGTTATATAATTAGTAGTACTCTCATGATAACAAAGAAGTTGATAGTACATAATTAACAGAACTGAATTTTATTTCGGTACTCAAGACGCTGAAATACAATGTAAAACGATTAGATTGGAATTTTGTTTATTTGCATCCAGTCACTTTGTTCATTAGGATGTCATCAGGAATAATTGAAGTTGATATTATTACCATTTAGTGATAGAATTATAAGTTATATTGGTATCTTTCCATATGTATAATATTGTGATGTGTGCTACTGATGTCGAAAGATATAAATAGTATGTATCATCAATCGAAAGCGAATTATCTGGATGCAGAAGGTTAAGAAGATGGAAAAAAAAGAAAATGAGAACAGAGAATTATTGGTGTGGAAACGAAAGAACAATAGAGTTGGAGACGATTGATTGATATTTTGCAAATGAAGTATTTACGGTATGGTCCTGAGATTTTATTAAGATATTCTGTCATTTTGTATTTCAATACATTCGATTGTCCCCACTTGTGTTCTCGTTCACTATAATATAACCTTGTGCGTTTACCTTAATAATGGAATATTGAAATGTAACTATTTGTTCTGTATACAAATAATTTATCATGAGTTCAAACGTTTTGTATTTTCTGATTGAATTTTGTTGTGTGAATTATTAATAAGGTAGCATTCATCAACCAACATCAAAGTCAGAATCTTCAATACGAAAGTCAAGACAGTTCTGCTGTATGGAGCTGAAACTTCAAGAACTACTACAACCATCATCAAAAAGGTACAAGTATTTGTAAACAATTGTCTACACAAGATACTCGATATGCATTGGTCGGATACCATCAGCAACAGCCTACTATGGGAGAGAACAAACCAGCTTCCAGCTGAAGAGGAAATTAGGAAAAGACGATGGAAATTGATACGACACACATTACGCAAACCATCAAACCGCATCACGAGGCAAGTCCTAACTTGGAATCCTGAAGGGAAGCGGAAAAGAGGAAGGTCAAAGATCACATTACGTCGGGATTGGTTGATACAGCTGTTGTTTTCTAACCACCCATCTTTGAACTAGTTATTTCGTTTCTGTCTGTGGTAGGTTGACTGTTGTCTCTAGGTTTGTCACCTTGATTATCAGTTTCTTAAACTAAGTTATTTATTATTTATTGTAGAACCATTTATTATTTGTGTATATCCGTACATAAACAATCTAAAAAGTCAGCAGTTTTCCAACTTTATTCGAACTTGCATACAATATTTCTGTTGAATCTGATAAACGGATTGAACTTAGATCGAAATTCTTACACATTATTCATAACTTACTAGTCTCTTTGGCTGGATGCACCTGTGCTTGTGTATCTAATGGTTCAGATAAACCATTCTTATTTTCAGCTACAACACGAAATTCATAAGCAGTACCATGCATTAAATATTGTACTTGAAATTGTAATTGTCTTGAACTAGTCAACCCAGATAGTTCAGTTATACGTCCAATCTCTTGCCAACTGCGTCGATACATTTCCCGTTTATATATTCTGTAACCTAATGTTGGACTGCCACCATCACTTGCAGGACTTAACCATGATAATTGACAACTATTATCTGTTATATTAGATACTTGTAATGGTCCTATAGGTTGACTTGGTACAGCTGTATAAAAAGAAATAAAATTACAACGAAATGAGAGTTAGTGAATTATATAAATTCGTAATTAGTGTCATCAAATCAAGATTTCAGAACCTATAGTTAAGTTTCACGTTACTAGTTTTTGTATCCTTATTATTATGCTTTACATAATATGGTTGATAAGTCTAACAGTTCGAACTAATCTACTGGAGTCTATTGTTAGTTATTAAATTATTATGGATCTTGAACATCTATGAATGAAGTCGTTCAAAACTTGTTAACAAGTTTCTCGTGTTTCCAATATACTCTTGTGATAGAGCTATTTACTCAATCACTATACTATGCTCGTTTAGTGTATAATGCTATCTTAATTCATATGGTATTACGAATCGAGACTTTATTTTTGATATGTGGGAGAAAATAATAGTGATTGGTTGTTTACCTAACCAGCTAGTAGATAGTCGGACAGGTATTAAATATGTTCTTTATTTTCTTTGCAATTATTTTTATTATCAGCTGCTGATGTTGAGCGATACTCACGTTCTAGTAAAGCCAGTCACATGCTAAAGTCCTGTAGGATAGGTATTGGCCGAGTATCTAGTGTAGATATTCATCTAAGGCAAATTGGTGTCCCATTGATGTAAACGAGAAAACCAAGCGTTATTACAGTTTTATACACTGTCTCAATATTTTATCAGTTTACTGCTTTAAACAATATAAATCAGTCCTAACCCACCTCTGGTGACCTGTTTAGATGCATTTATCTTCCTAAGAATTTGTGATCTCGAAAATATATATAGAGGATAGTATGGTTTTTGAAAGTGGTCATAGTGTGGTGTACGCTTTTTACGTGGAACAGATATAAGTAGTATGTAGTATAAATAGGAAGTTGAATGCATATCAGCAGAAGATTGAAGTACAAAAAACGGAGGGCAATCGGAATAGCGACAGAATTAGAAAAATGATGGAGTGGGTAAAGGCCTATTGATGGAAGGTGTGAAAATGATATATTTAATACATGATTTTCATATTTTACAAAGGTACCGTATGGCTTTACATAATACAATAAATTGGTTAACCATATTTGTCTTCGTTCACTACAACAGAACTCGAAACATCTGTTCAGTAAGTAGGGAAAAATTGGGGTAGCGCAGCTTTGTTTGCATTCATTAGTTTACTACTTATTAAGTACAACGAAAAGCTTATACAGTAATTGATAATAAGGATAACAATGAATACTCACTTGTAATAGCTTCTGGACAAACAGGTTCTTTAGTAGAAATGATTTCACCTTGACCTGACTGATTCACAGCAGCCACACCAAAATAATAAAATTGGTTTGGTTTTAAATTTCCTACAACCAGACGATTAAGATAGTGGTCTAATTCAGCAACTTGTTGCCATTGAGATATATTGCTTGGCTGAGGTGTTGTTGCTGGTCTAACGAACACACGAAAACCATCAATAGCTAGGTGATGAGCTCGATTAGGTCCATGGTCGTGACGACAATCGTGTGGGACAAGCCATTCTACAGTTACACTATCAGCTGATTTTCCAGCAATACGAACCCAGTCTGCTTTAGGTTTACAGCCTGATAAAAATATAGTTGATATAAAAACAGCAAATGGCTTACAAATAGATTCATCATTATTTTGTTTATGTTCAGAAGTGGTATGACAGTGCATTTATTTACGTTTTGTGCCATGTCATCGAAAATTCGATAGCCAAAAATAACGGTTATCTTGTGAACTCTGAAACAGGGAACGTGCAACTTCCGTCGCTGCGTAGACCAATTATCAACGAATTTATTGACTAGTTATATTTCAGTTTGGCTGCAACTAGCGTTTTTGTAACTTAATCTTAAATCAAACGGGCTAACGTGACAAGGTAAATGGTGGTTGCGATCAGTAAATTATGTCGTAGTCCTGTCAGTCAATAAAATTCGCCAAAATCAACTGTTTTATCACATTTAAGAGTACTTTATACCTGATATTAGTAATGGTCTTTCCAAGGATTCGGGGATACTCATGATAATATGCTGGCGATCGATTGGTGTAAAGGTGTCACAGATGTACAGTGATTAACAACGTTGCTGCCTGAAACTTCTTGTACGAGGGTCCTGAAGTCAGTCAAACCAGATGTCATGGATAACGAGTTCTGAAGATATATTTTGGAAATGGTCGATTTGTCGAAGTATGTGTAGCCTTAGATGACTAGTCGTACAAGATACGCAACACGGTGTACCTAAACGTCATCGAATGCGGGTGCCTGGACAAGTGCAGTTAGCCACGGGTGTGTCTAGTCAAAGTGGGGGAGACGGCATCAAAGTTGAAGACCTACAGAATTATTCATTCTGGGAATTTATTTACCACTACAGGCGTTTCCTACAATCAAAAGCCGAGTTTTACATGATTTAATTGATACAATGAAGTATACAAGTCATTTGATTGGTGAGCAGGGACTAAAGACAGTAAAGCCAAATCATCACTAATGGAGGTGTTTAAATCCCTAACAAAATATGTTCACATCAAAAAAATACTTCCATATTCGGGAATCTAAAGAAAAATAGTATACTACTAATAACTATGGTGGTTGAATCAATACTCCAAATATCTGTACAGTGATAATATGCATTCATGCTTTTTTTAACAGACAAAAACAAGCCACTTCAACTTACTATCATCTTCAGGCATTTCAAATGTTTCGGATTCTAAAAATGCACCTGTTCCGACTTCATTAACAGCAGCAACTCGGAAAATATAGCGTTGACCTTGCATTAAACCAGTTACAAGTGAAGTAGTAGCCAAATCTATTTTTGCAGT
The DNA here is from genome assembly GCF_000699445.3 of Schistosoma haematobium. Taxonomy (NCBI): domain Eukaryota; kingdom Metazoa; phylum Platyhelminthes; class Trematoda; order Strigeidida; family Schistosomatidae; genus Schistosoma; species Schistosoma haematobium. The sequence goes on from NC_067195.1 coordinate 6,904,912, forward strand.
GTCTAATTTATCACTTATTTCATCCGTACTAATTGTTCGTTGAAGCCCCGTCACTCTATGCCAACCTGGAGTATTAGCATAACGCATTTGTAGCACATAACGAATAAGTGGTAAGCCACCTGTATCTAACGGAGGTCTCCAAGAAATACGAGCCGAACAGTCCGCTCGACTAGCACCCATTTGAACTTCTGATATATTAATTGGACCTTGAGGTGGATCAGGTGGATTAAATGGACTAATGACTGTGATTGGACGATCAGATTCGAGGAAAGGACCAGACCCTGCTCTATTTTCAGCCCGTACACGAAACTGGCATTCGGAACCCGGCTGCAAGTTAGAGACCTAGATAAAAGGTAGTTACGATTAAATTAATAAGGGTTTCGAAGTTAATGATTTGAACTATATAGTTATTAAATCGAATTATTACTTACTACTACAGTTGTCCCAGTTGAAGCACTTTGACGAGTTACGTACGCCCAACGTGCTTTCTTTTGTTCATAGCGTTCAATTAAATACTCATCAGGAACTCCACAACCACTTTGACCACCGACTATTGGAGGTTTCCATTCCAATTTCACTTGACCGATTCCGATACATGTGGCTTTTAGTGGACCAACCGGTTGGCCAGGTGGTGTCATAGGCGCACCTGGTTTGTAGATTTCTGAATAGAGAGGTGGACCGACTTTATCGTCTTCATTACGAGCACTGACGCGAAAACTATAAATGCCATCTGGAATAAGATTTTCAATTCGTTTGTTTAATCCACGCACTTCACCAATAGGTTGCCAATGTTCTCCTGATCTATCGAGGCATAATTCAACTATGAAATCTTTAATCGGAGATCCACCGTCGTCTAGCGGAGCATTCCAAGTTAAACGGACGGCTCTATCTCCATCTGGCAGCATTCGTAAAGGTCCCTCAGGCTGAGATGGTTTTGTAACTGGGCGACGAAAAGATATAGATTTGTCTGTTTCTAACCAGTCACTAAGCCCTTCATCATTAGCAACCCGCACGCGAAATCGATAAGCGAATCCTTGCTGTAATCCACTAACCAGATAAGAAGTAGAATCTGCTGATACAATACCCAAAGGTATCCATCCAGCAGGATTACCAACATCTTTCATTTCAATATAATATCTTTTCACAGGTAGACCACCATTGTCTTCAGGTGGTAACCAAGTAAGTTTCAATGAGGAATCCGTTAGATCAGAACAAACTAAAGGACCTTTAGGTGCATCAGGAACACCTTGACCAAAACATTGAAAAAAGAATAGAGATTTTTTAATCAACTGAAAGTAATATCACTAGTTTAAAATGTTGGTGGTATTATAAATTGCAAGAATCATTTGGTATACTCAGTAGAAAATGATTTTAGAAAAAGTAGAATGGTAACAAAACTATTATGTTTTATACGAATTCGTATGTTTTGAAAAATAAACAGTAAGAAGCCAAAATATTGATAACATAAAATCCAATTATTACGAGGTAAGTGATTTGTGTCTGATCGTACTAAGCTGCGATTGGCTGATGAACGCGGACAGATAATTATGTATGTTGAAATCATAAACCCATCAATGAAACTCACCAATCTCTACAACCCTATATATTTTGTCATCTATTTTCTTACCCTCTGTATTAGTCAATCATATACATGTCAGTTAGTTTGATGAGGTATTTAAGGTATTGAATTAGTTTAACATATGAGCGATAAGATAATGAAATGGATATCGAGTAAAGTGCGTAACCATTGTATAGGTGATTGGATTATTTCATAGTTCACTCTCGGATTGTATGCTTCACACTAGTATAATTGAGAGAATCTAAACTTATTTCAAAAGTATCTATAAAATAGTAATAATAATAATGGACGTAGCAATATCAATAACAATGTTGGAGTATTTCTATCTAAACAGATAACAAAGTAAAAGACTAAACAGTTAACCATATAAAGCCTACAGTAATTATCCACAGTATCTCTATCAGACATTTTTGAACTGTCAGATTGTTAGTTCATGCAGATAAGAATCTACACAATTCCAGTCACTGACTATCAATATATGTGTACGTGTTCATTGATGAATTACAATTTTCATTTAAGAATGTATACCATATGAGTTGATCGACTTTAAAAGGTTACTTTTGTGAATATCAGTAACCATAGTTGTGCTTTATTGTAGTTCTATATTCCATACTTGACTTTTTTCTGTATACACTCAGAGAATGCTTTTTAAAGTAAATCTTGTAGAACTGTTCGTTAAATACTGAATTCATTTCACATTATATGTAGATAAGGTGGTATGACAGTGATTATAAGCAAAGACAAATATTAGCTAGCAATGAAACCAAGTTTGATGCGCGTTTCGTCTTGTTTGGGACTCGTCAGATGGATATACCTGCATCCCATAGTTGATATTCACTCTGGAACTCGAACCCAGTGCCATTCGCTTCTAACGACATCGCGTTATCCACATAGTTACTAAGTCCTGATAGTGAGTTTAGTGACTTCAACGTTTTCGAAATAATTTGTTTCAATGAATTTTTAGACATGTTAACCTTCAATAATTCAAAAATGTTTAATGTTTTATTATGGTGAACAGTAAAACAATTTGATAAAAATGTTATTTAATTGAACTATTAATTAAAATAATATTGTTTAATGTTTTTGCTTACCATATGGAGATTTAATGATAAGTGGTTCTGAATAAGTTGGTTCACTTGGTCCTACATCATTATATGAACTGACACGAAATACATATTCAATTCCTGGTTTCAAATCTGGTATTTTTACAGATAATTTATCTGAACCAACCAAACGAATAGGATAATTAAATTGTTGTCGACGTTGACCTTCACGTCGTTCAATGCAATATCCTAATACTGGTGAAGTAAGTTCTGGTGATTCACCATCACGTAATGGTGATGGTCCCCATGTTAATTCAACTGTTGCACCTTCAGAGTGTCCTTTAGGACTTTCAATTACTTTAGCTATTAATGGAGATTTCGGTGGAAGTGGTTCAGTGAGAACAATTAAATGGATTAATTGGTTACTTTCACCTGCTGTATTTATTGCTTTTATACAATAAGTACCTGCATCAGACAGATTAATGTTACGTAAATTCACATAGAAATCATCTCCAAATTGTTCTATACGAGTTCTTCCAAGTGCATTCCCAAGTAATGGTTGGCCACTTGCTGTTAAAAGTTCTACATTAGCTTTGGAAACAGAATCAAGATGTACACCGACACGTAAATTATTTCCTGGTCTTAAACGATAAGTATCTTCATTAATAAGCTGTATTCGAGGTGCATCTAGAATATAATATTAGAAAAAAGGTATATGAAACTAATTCTTTTTTTAAATACTGCTAACAAACTATTTCTAAAGACATTCAACTATTCTAAATTGAATGGAACACTATGTCTGGGCATACAGAATATGAATTATACTACTATTGAATAAAGCTTCCAGGAGTGAAAACTAAAGTAATATGGTAAATCTAATGAAAAATTTTATTTAGTCATACAGTAAATCAATTAAAATTGAAATGTTCACAATTTTTATGCAACACAAGATGAATGATTTACTTTTAATTTATATCAGTATAGGGTTGTGGAGATTGTTGAGTTTAGATCGATATGATGAATGGATCGCTGTTAGACCATCAGTCAAAACCTGGAAACACTGGACAGTCGTTTCGTCCTATTGTGGGACTACCCAGCAGTGCGCACCCACGATCCCGTAATCGGGATTCGAACCCAGGACCTCTGCACCACTGAGTTGGCATCCAACGGTGTTAATGTATAAATTCAACCAATCCACGATATTGCGTCTACCATTGTCTTCAGTGAGTAACTGCTTTACAACAGACATGGTTGAAATCCACTGGTCATGCCTTCTCACTAGAGCTTCAGGAAATCTATCTTGAAGCTGGTCACTAGTTAGCACATGATAATTATCAGTGGATATTGTTGAGTTTAGATTAATATCATCATATTTTTTTGTTATAAATCAACTTTTCAATTAATCTAACTTATTAAACATAAGTTAAAGGAATATACAAAAACTGCAAATAAAGTTTTACTAACCTTTATCAATTATTTTCTTCGGACGACTAGCTTCTTTAAGTGCAATTATTTCTTGTACAATATCCAAATGTGATTTATCGTCTTTAGGTAATTTCGTAGTGTCATCTTTTTTGCGCGTCGATTCATCTATACTTACACGGGGTTCTAGAAAAAGTCAAAATAATAATAAATGTATACTTTTCATTGCTATTGAGATGGAAAGTTAAAGGTATATAATTTCTTTTAATCTATGATTGAACGGGCTACATAGAAATCATGATCTTTTCATACGTACTTTTTAACTATTCGTTTCGAAAATCATAATTTCTTTACAATAAGATAAGCGTTTAGTGTTAGGAGACTGGCTGAAGGCCCTGGGTTCGAAACCCGCGGGCAGGATCGTGGATGCGCACTGCTGAGGTGTCCCACAATAGGTTAAAACCGCCTTCCAGTGCTTCCACGTTTTCGAAGGTGGTCTAACATCAATCGATTCACGATCTCAATCAAAGAATGAAAAGGAAATTGTATGGTTAACTTTAATCATAATCACAAACTCACATCATTATTTAATTAAGCAATATGTTGTTCTTCACATCAAATAACTACTGTTGAGCTAAGAAGTATGATATATCCAACTTACAGACTGTGAAACCTGACCGATGGTATTGGAACGTATCTATGAATTCCTCTGGATAGTTATTGCTTCTAAAATATTATTTTAGCTTTTGTCAGTTCTTTATTCAGGTAATAAGGCGTAGAAATATTTCCTGTCCTTTAAAATAATATTATGACAAATGATTGTGAAAAACATAGCTAGCAATTTACTCAACCAGTAGTTACAAAGGTCCTAGGTTCGACTCCCAGCCATGGGTTCGTGGATATGCACTACTGAAGAGCCTCATACTAGGAAGAAACAGCCGTCCAGTGAATCGGGATTTTGAATGGTGGTCTAGCTAAGATTAGTTCATAATTCGAACTCTGAAAATTCTACCATCTTCAGAAATCCCCCATACTTAAAAAGAAATTTTTTTCCGAAAAAATGATGTAATTAAAGTGAGAATAATTTACTTTTTACTATAGGCTCAATCCAGTCAGATGGTTCAGATGGTTCGCTAAATCCAACTAGATTACGAGCACGAACTCTGAATTGAACAAACATATCAGGATGTAAATCATCAACTTTTAAGGTAGTGCCGGATCGTATTAATTTCGGACTAGCTTGTGTCCATCTTGATGTATATTGATCTTTCGGATCTGCTGTTTCACGTAATTCAACCATATAACCTTGAATAGAATCACCATCATCACTAATAGGTGGACGCCATTGAATTTTAGCTTCTCTTGGCGATGAACGTTCTGCTGTGACATGAGTCGGGGGTAATGGTAAATCTAAATGGGAGTAAAGAAAGAAATTATCGATGTAAAGAAAATTCATTGTTGATTTGAGACTCCTACAGGATATATAAATAAGTATGTTTATATAGGAAGGAATAATTAAATTCTCTTAAAAAAAACCTTACAAAAATATATTTATTTTTATTTTATTTAAATACATAAACATTGGTACAAGGAGGCACCAAATAGATATGCGCCACATAAATCATTCGATTTGTGTGAGGGCTGAGATATTGCCTGGGTGCCCAAAGCGAAGCGGGTGGTTTTCTTAGGGGGCCACACCCGGAGACTTCGACCTAAGGGTCTGATCCGTGTCCACCAACTCGGTTAAAGCGCCGGACATTCGCTTTTCGTCCTCCACCGCATGTCACAAAAATATACCGAACAATAAAAAATGGGATAATCATCATCATAAAAAGTAAGGAGGAAAACGAAAAAATGTTGAAAAACAATAACAAGTGAAGTACCTACTTACAGTAGGAAGTAATATCCAGGTAGGACCATGGAATCTTTGAAGCATTAAGTATTCACTTTCGCAGTATTTAACAGTTGTTTGTTCATAGTGCAATAATTTACTATTCATTAAACTCTTGTTTACATTAAGGTAAACTGGGATTTGTAGACTTAGAAACAACCCGTTTTAATATTTGTTAAGATAGGTGCAGATGACAGAAATACTGTGTTTGCGCATAATTGTAGAATAACCATTGTTTACTTGTACACTGTGAATAACCTAAATACGTAAGTAGTAGGTGTACACTTCTGAGAAGTCCTTTAGTCGGATTAAACAACTGTCCTTCGATTTAGTTTACAACGTTGACTGAACTGAGATCCGTGATCAATATTGAATACAAAAACCATACGGATATACAGTTGACTTTAGTTTCTAGAAAGACTAACTGATATCCACTCTTGGAGTGTGAAACGTAGATTAGACAATTGAATAACGATTGGCTTGCAGTATGTAATATTTTATTATATCCGACCGACCTTGGATTCTGCTATTTTTAGGACATATACATTCACATATTATATGAAAGTAATTAATTGTCTGAGGTGTACTAACTCTACTTCTAACTGATAATCTATGTCAATCCAGTTTTTAACACTCATCTTGTTTATTACTCGGTAAACAAGTGTTGTTATGTGAAACCTCAAGTCATAATCAAATCTGTCTCCACTTAAATGGCTATATCAATTTTAGGTAAACAAAAACCGGTAATAGTTTCCTTTGTATCTTTAGGTTAATTGCTAGAACAAACTGTAAATTCTACCATAACATACATGATACCCTTTAATTAATGTCTGGTTCCTTTGTAATCTTTTGTGTGTATTGATAAGTTCATCGGTGTATCAGTAAAGTAACCCGGATGCAGTATGACTCATTTACTCAATTTTCAGATAGTCGTCAAGATAAATAGTATCCATTCCTAAACTTCCACGAGGTTTCAGTGAGTAAGACTGAGGACACGCTTCAAATAACTCAGTTAAACTGATCCATACACATGTGGTAGAAAGTGAAACTTAATACAGTTAATGAAGTTTGTTTGTTATATACTTCCTACACATGTCAGCTGAATTTATGGAACCTCTCTATATCTACGAAGGGAATTAATCTATGTTTTCATTTCGATATCTTGTATCCTTACTAAATTTGTAAAAGCTTTTTTACTCCCTTGCAAATTACATATTTATATTCCGGTAACCTGTATAGATTTATCATTATGTAAAGTTAGGTCCAACAATTATTTCTTGTATCCAAAGTAAACATTTTAATAAAGTGACCACTTGATAATATTTACCTGTATATAATTTCATTTGATAAGGTGATTCAATTTCTGTTGGATCACTTATACCAATTTCATTCTCAGCAAAAATACGGAATGAATAAACTGTCCCAGGTTTACAATTTTGTATTCGTAAATGATCATCATATGGTCCAGCTTGACCAACATTAGACCAATTTGTTTCATGAATTGATGTAGGTTGATCTCTAGAAGTAGAAGTAGCAATAACACGACGTTCAATAATATATCGTGTTAATTTTGAACCACCATCACTTGATGGTCTTTCCCATTTAACCTCTATCCAATCTTGACCACGAGTTTCAGTTACTTCAATAGACATTGGTGGTTGTGGACGATCGTTTAAAATTAATTTTATAGCAGATTGAGCAGTTCCTACCTCATTTACTGAACTGCATCCATATTCACCAGCATCCGAAAGATGTAGATTACTGATAGTTAGTATGGAAACTTGAGGTTTAGGTACATTTAAAATTCGACTTGTATGTGTATCATTAATTATTACACGAGATAATAATTCTGAATCTAAACTTGAATCAATTTGTTTTCCGTTGATAAACCATACTATAGCTTCACAATCTGGAAAAGCTTCACAAGTAGCTTTCAGTGCTAAACAGCCACCGACTCGACCAGTTAAGTGATCTGATTTACTTAAAATTCCAGTTACATTACTTGATACAGATTTGTCTAATTCAAGATTTAAAATAGGTTTTTGAGCTACAATTACACGACATGTTGTTTCAACTTTACCCGATGGATTCTCTGCTACACAACTAAATACACCAGCATCTTCTAATTTAGTACGATTTATTTTTAAATTAGCCCTGCGTTCCCATGCTGGACTTGTTGAATACTTGACTTGACTTCTTATTGGTTTACCGTCTTTAAACCTAAAAAAGAAGTGATAATCTATTAAATACTGTGAACAATATTTTGTTTATTTTCATCTATTTAGATATTTATATTTTGATACTGTGGAACAGTGACATGATTTTTATGTTCAATTCATTTGCTTTTTGTAGAGAGGCTATCACAACACAAACAGTTCTCACATGAAGGTCCTGTGTTCGACTCCCGCTTGCGAGGTCGCGGATGCACACTGCTGAGGAGTTCTATACTAGGGCGAAACAGCCATCCAGGGCATATAGGCTTTCAATGCTAGTCTACCTGTGATCGGTTCATAATTTTAATGAAGTATAAAAAAAGTAAATATTTGAATCCAATGATCAGTATTTTAAAGCCCGATCACTTCATGGCATATATATATCAATGCATCTACCATTCCAGAAATGTCATTCATCAATGTCAAGTTAAGTGTTTAACGATTTTATACAGACTGGTGAGTGAATAAAAACATAAATAATATATCTAACCTAACCAACTTTGTAAATTGTAGTAACATCTACTCTGATTCTTCTTCGTTTCAAACTTGTTAACAATCACATTAGTCTTTCATGTAACAGGGAGAAGAACAACCAGCTTCATTTCTTAAATATACTTATCAGTCGAAGAGATGATTTAACCAGCCAATCTATTTATAGACAGCCTACATAGATAGAGTAATACTTTAGTTCTCCTATTTATTGTCCATTTCAATACAAACGACATTTCATAAAGGTTCTGTTCTACAGGATTGACTGTGTCTGTATAAATAAAACTTTTGAAGGTGAGGAGAAGCTGTTAAACAAAACATTAGTGGATAATAGATTTGCAACTAAATTCATAAGCCGATGGAAAGGCCACAGAATTTTGAGGCCTACTATGTTTCTGGCACCTACGAAACGTGTCCATATTTCTCAAAAAACCCTAAACAGCATGTAAACAACTGCATTATTTCCTAATTTGTTTATTAGTTTTCGTGTTTTTGAGGACACATGCACACATAAGGCGAAGTAATCGTGATTTAAATATGAAGTTGGTTGACTATGTGCCAAGATGGCTGCAACGGATAATAAACATTCAACTTTTTTCATTATCAATCACAATTGAAACAGCTCATAAGAGTGAGCCCAACTCAGCCTTTTTGTACTCATATATAAAAGTTGTATAAGATAAAGAACTAGGTTTGCTGAAAACGCCCATACAAAAATTCATATGGTATTGTTTACCTGTATCTTCCCATTGTTGTTTTAGGACTACAGTTGATCAGTCTCTTGTTGGTACATGTGCGTCTTGTGCGGACTGCCTCGATATAGGACGAAACGCGAGTTAAACTGGATTCCATTGCTAGCCACTATCCATCTTTGCTTAGAATGCTTGTGACTGAAGGCAATATCAAAGCGATACGCACACGATGCACATATGCCAATATGAGACTGATCAGTTGCATTTCTAAAACAACACTGGGAAGATACAAGCAAACGATACTATGTGAGTTTAAACTTCATCTCATTGCACAAGCAAGTGGTCATCAGGACTCATTATCTAAGTAGATAACGCGATGTAGTTTGAAGAGAACAGTACTGGTTTCGAGTTCCGGAGTGAACATCAACTGTATGATGCACGTACATCCAGCTGATGAGTCCAAAACAAGACAAAACGCGCGTCAAACTGGATTTCGCTGTTAGCCATCATCCACCCATACGAAAGTTAAAACATTCCATATGTATTCAAATACAATTTTTACTTACAATAAACCTATTCTGGTAATACTGATTTATTGTCCAATGTTTTGATTCATATTGTTTTTTATGTTATTTTAGCTTTTTCTCTTTCTTTGGTCAAGTTGATCTTTCATTTATCATATATAAAAGTCTTAGTAAGTCAATTAATTACTTTCAATATATACTACATAGTTGTACCAAACTTCATCTTCTTATTTTATCTAATCTTATCAAAACTGTTGAATAATAATAATAACAATAATAATATGTGACATATAGTCTAGTTGTATTATCAACTTGGCTATAGTTATCAAGTTGTATTATAATGAACATGAATGTATATGATTAATATTGAATTAATATCAGAGGGGGTTCTATGGATATTATAGTAATGTTATTAGTTGAGATCATGATTTAATTGAAGGTAGACCAACATGGAAAACCTGGAAGCACTGGACGGCCGTTTCGTCATACTGTGGGACTCCACAGCAGTGCACATCCACGATCCCGTCTAGCGAGATTCGAAGCAGTGACCAGTGGAGTTCAACCAGGTCTGCTGTGAGATAGTAACTTATTGAAAACAATGGTGGACGTGTCGGTCAGTTTCTTGGATTAGTTTAAGTTAGACATTAACACCGGCCGGCCGGCTCAGTGGTCTAGAGGTTAAACGTTCGCGCGCGAGACTGATAGGTACTGGGTTGGAGGCAGGACCGTGGATGAGCACTGCTGAGGAGTCCCACAATAGGATGGAACGGCCGTCCAGTGCTTCCAGGTTTTCCATGATGGTTTAGCTTTAATTAATTCATGATTTCAACTATTAAAATTGATATTGAATTATAAACTTACCAAGTAACATTTCCTTTTGGTTCACCTAATTTAAAATCACAATTTAATTCGACTGATTGACCAACCAATACTGTTACATTAATTAAAGGATTGACTAATGAAGGTTTAGAAGATTCTAAAATTCAATATATTCATAAAATATTAAGATTATAGTTAATAGTTTAAAAATCCCCATAGAATATTCAAAAACGAAGAATATTTGAGCGAACAATTGTTTTCAATAACTTCATCATTAGGCTCTACAGTTATAAGTCCATAATTATAATATTTTACAAAGGCCAAAAATAAGGCATGTTTTAATGAGTTTGACAATGTTATGTGTTATAAATGGTAAACGTTTGCATCTGTTACAATAAATATACTTTAAAATTGTATTATTTGCAAATTAGAAAGGTCATTCAATAAAGGTCAGTAAATTGTTCAGTCACAATAAGATAATAGTACTATTGCAAAATTGAAAATGCAAAAAAAATAATTTTTTTCAACTGAGATAATAATAATATTGTTGTGTGAATAGAATATGTAATAAGGGGGTGTTATCAAGGTAATTACGGTCAACAAATTGGGAATGATGGATATGAAGATTAAGATATAGATAATGACAAATAATGATAATAAGGAAAATAAATAAAATGAAGGAAGGAAGGGGTAAGAGGTTTATAATATTCAGTCTCGGTATTCGGTGATCCAGTCGTAGGCCAGGGTAAACATAGAGGCTGGATATATTTTTTCTGGATGCATAAATTAGGTCTTTTGGAGTTGATCCAGATGGCTTCGGCTGTGTAAAGCAGTCGTAATCTAGCTCCTTGAGGTAGATATTTTGGAACTTGGTATAAAACAGAGAAAGCTTCATCTATTTTGATATGATGTTCACTATCTACCAAGTGAGAAAGAATGGTGCTGTTAATCGATTTGGTGACTCCTTTTCCCAACCATGCTGGTACATGTTCACGAACACACAAGGATAAAGCCCTCTGAGTACGGCCTATGTAACTAGCTCCACAGGAGCAGTTGAATTGGTATACACACATGGAGGAGCCCATCTTCGGTAACCTATCCTTGATTAGTTGTGTGAGTACTGGTTTAGTTGAGAAAATTATGTGTAGCTTGGCGGCGTAAAACGTCCTTTCGACAGATCCTTTGAGTCGACGTGTTAAAATATCACCCACTACGTCCCCTTTAAAGTCTAGTCTCAGATATAGGGTTTTTTACTGACTGTGTCACAGTTTCTTCTTTTTTAAGTGTTTTCTACGACGTATTTTTTAACAAAACTATCTGGATAGCCATTATTTCGTAATGTGTTCTTTAGTATATCTATTTCGCCATCCACACTGTCTTCAGAACATAATAACTTGATTCTGTGATTGAGACTGGACACTTTACTCCAAATCATTCTGACCTTTATTGAATGACCTTTCTAATTTGCAAATAATACAATTTTAAAGTGTATTTATTGTAACAGATGCAAACGTTTACCATTTATAACACATAACATTGTCAAACTCATTAAAACATGCCTTATTTTTGGCCTTTGTAAAATATTATAATTATGAACTTATAACTGTAGAGCTTGATGATGAAGTTATTGAAAACAATTGTTCGCTCAAATATTCTTCGTTTATAGTTAATAATTTAAAGAAAAAATAGCTTTGTTAAAGTATATGAAAATATATCTAACATATATGGACGAAGGATAAGTGAATGGTAACGGCTAGGATCTATTTATGGACTATTATTATATATATTCTTATTGTATAGTTATTGAGTAATTATGTTATATGTATATTCATATTCCTTTCATTTTAAGCTTCCATTTGACTATTATTATATGATTTACCAGTTTTAAGTTATTCTCTATTTATCTCACACTCACAGCTACTTTTTGACCAGATCTTGTATAATTGTTATTTTTTATTTTATGGTATGATGCAGTCTGATTTGTTTGTATATAAACCAAGTATGCCTGGAATATATAATGGAGGTTGATATTAGTGTTCTCAACTGAACCGACTAGGTTAGACGAGAATTTACTATTTCAGTGAACAAATGAAAATTCAGAGTTGACTCTAGACTGTTCGTACTGCTTTATTCATCATTGGATCTAGTCAATTAGTTCGTTTTTTGATTGGTGATGTGTTACGTAATATATTCAAGTCTACACCGAGTAACTTATATATATATATATATATATATATATATATATATATATATATATTAGTTGTAGCATTATTAACAAAATTAGGAAATGAACGTTTCCAGGTTACGTTTTTTGAATTGCAGCTTAATACATGATCTGAATTCAACTATTAGACAATGCATATAGGAAGCTTGTAAACTCAGTTAGTCAGTTAGCTACAATGTAGGACCAGGCACATATATGCATCGGTCCAAGTTGCCATACCTCATTAGCACAAGATGAACAACGAATTCATAGATGTAATTAATTCAGTGGTGGTAATATATAAAAGAAAGATTGTAAATAAGGATATAATACGCGGAGAAAGAATTAGTTCATAGAAAGGAAGATATGAAGTAATTTTAACCTCACAGTTTAAGGAAAGACAAAGAGTGTATACACCCACGCCTTTGTGATCGATTCTGAGCCATATCATTCAGAGTCTCTAACCACTGGTTACGATAGTAGCGCAGACCTCAACCAAGTCAGTCAGTCAATCAACAACGTAGAACTTCGTACGTACGTACATCAGTTCGAGTTGCCATACCACACTAGTACAGAGATGCGGTTGTCGATTCAAATCCCGTAGTGGTAGAGGTAGTAAGAGTATAAGCAGTAATTCGAAAGATTAGGGTTTGAAGGTGTTATAATACAGTGAAATAAATTTGGAAAGGAAATAAGGGACATGAAGAATTCAGAAGATCAGAATTTGTGAGGACACAAAGAGTGGATGCACCTGCGCCATTGCAAACGATTTTGAGCCATGTTATTCAGGGTCTCTAACCATCGGTTGCTATCGTCTTGCGATCCCCAACCAATTAATCTGCATCTACCAACATGGCTCAGACCAGAAGTTAGTGACTTCAAGGACTGATGCTATGTTTTGGTTTGACCGCCCCTAACGTTCTTCCAACCGTGTCCAATACTAGTCAGCATTGCGCGCCGAGATAATTGGTGTTCAGGCATGCGTAACACGTGGCCCAACTATCTAAGTCGATGAAAATTCATAACCTCATCAACCGTAGTCGGTAAATAAACATATTTATATACTTACCGATCGCTTTAGCTGGATTACATGGTTCCGATGTATCAGACCATGGTCCTTGACCAGCTGAATTGATAGCTGCTACACGAAACTCATATTGTTCATCTGATTGTAAATGAGCTACAGTAAATTCCAGATCAACTGGCATTTCACTAACTGTTTTCCATTCACTTGATGATGTAGTCTAGGTAATAACATTGCAAAATATAGAAATATGAAAATAAAATGAATAAAAATAAATGTACTACACTCTTAGTATCCTTATACTTGTTTAGTGTACATATACAGTCCATAAATCAATATTCTACAAAAACGTCCTATTACTTTGGTAATCGTGTATCTAAACATTTAGATTACGTAAAACTTGATAGTCATAAACAAGACTTTAACAATCAGTACCAACCAGCATATTACAGATCATAAAAGATATTGTTCTTTTTTTGTTTGTTTATTGATCGTATAAACTAATAATTTATATCTTCTGAAAAGTGTTGTTTGTGAGCTGGTTCTTACTATAAGTAGTAATAACATAGTGAATCTGATTGAAATCCTGAACAGATCTAAGTTAGACCATCCGTGACAACCAGGAATCTCCGTACGGTCATTTCGCCCTAGTATGGAACTCCTCAGTAGTGCGCATCCACAACTCCGTTTAGGGAATCTTTACCCGGTCTTTAAAATGAAATGAAGCTGGATTTGTAGCAAACATCACTCTTCCCCAATAGTTTTATATTTGTTATATGTACTTACCAGTATCAACTATGATAAAGTCTGACCAAACGATTAGCGATTAATATTGATTCGAATATCAGATCCTACAACGTGGAATTTACTCGATGCTAATCATGAGTAAATAACAAATTTTGCACCATTCACTAACAATTTTTTCCCTTTAAATAAATGAAATAATCCTAAGTAACCTTATATACGGTCAGAAACGATTTCTTATGTATCAGAACTCATCATCTGTTAGTTATTAAGAAATGAATCATTACAATTGTTATTGGAATAAGCGAATCTGTGCGATTAACTTGAAATTACTTGAATATAATATATAGATATATGGTAGTGAAGATTTCACGGATATGCAGTGTTTTTGTTTACGCTACTGTTCGAAACCTGTTCTAATACAGCGATCCTAAAGCCAATCAAACCAGAAGTCAAGGATGATGGAATGTATCAGAGTGTAGAAATATACTTTAGACATTAGAGATAAGTTCATCTTATTGAAAACCGACGAATGGGGCTTAAATATGTCAGCAATAATCTTTGTAACTCAGACATCACTCCCCCCCCAAGAAGGTTGTAATTTCATTAATAATGATGATTTCCCACGAGATTGTAACAGCATGTCTTACTGATAGTAACTACATTAACATGTGTATAGCAAAATTATGTGAAATGGAAAATTTTGTGAGCTATTTTCTTGAGGGTGGAAATTTTTATCAAGAGTAAATTTCATGTTTTCTTAATGCAAAAGCTTCAAATATAGAGTCGTACAGTTACAAATAGAAACTTCATAAGCTTGTACATTTCTGAGGCACTGTTATTGAGTTTTAGTAAAAAATGGTTTTCATTACTATAACGAAGGTAATAAAACACTTGTATATCTACAGCTAATCAATGGACTGTCATAGACATTGATTGCTTCTTCATTGGACACTAAATTATCGAGACAAAATATCTAAACTTCAGTAACCTTGTTTATTATATATGCCAAACTTACTTTATATTGAACAACATATTTTTTTACTGAATCTCCTCCATCATCATATGGTGTTTTCCAGGCTAAACCAATAGTTGTTTCTGTAATATTCTGAATTTCAGGTCTTGATGGTTTACCGGGTACAGCTGGAATGAATAGATAGATGAGGTAGTCATTAGAACGGCAGATCATTCAAATATTAATAAATTTAGATGAATCTTGTGATTAAAAAAAACCTAAAACGTTAACTGCAGTTTTATTTGTAGTTACATTTTTTCGTTTCTTGAATTGTCATAAACTAATTTCTACATCTTTTCTCTAACCAAGCTTACAATGACACCAAGAATGAGGTACCAATGCTGAGCTATGAAATGTATTCGAAATTCGTCTCTGTTATAACTGAGTAACGAAATGTTATATCTGAGAAGTTGTTGTCGTTATGTACATATCGACTCTGTTGAGTCTACTGTCTTACTGCTTTTACATGTAAATTGGAAACTATTGTAATTCCTCAAGCCTATTCCATATACCTGTAGACGGGAACCGCCACAATTTCCACGACGCAAAGTGCGAACACGCAAAGACTGGTTAATGAAGATTTATTGACTCCCAAAAACACGTCTCCAAACAAGTCCCCAATTCACATTTAAATCACAGTAACCAAAATCACATCAAACTTAGACCATATTATAATCGATTATATACTAAAGTAACCCATAGTGTTACTGAATTAAAATAAAGAGAATTCAGCGAAGAGAATTTTCTTTTCGACGAAATCATTTACTTAAGCTGTAGCTTTAAAAAAGAGAATGTAAAACGATCGCCGGTTCAATACTAGAATATCTGATCAAATCTGGGCACGTTGGTTTAAATGAGTTTTCCTTCAAAACAATCTACAGAAAACGCAAAAACGACATTTCCAACCTCTCATCCTTCCTTGGCTCTAATTCCTTCATGCAGTATGTTTTAGTCTTGTTTCTTAGTTTTAAACCGTAACCAGATATTATTATCCTTTATTGTTATTATTATTATTATTCAATTGTTATTATAACCTTTACGTTTTTCGAATGGACAATTATCTCTCATAATTCTAACCTGTAAATTATTTTCATACTCCTAGTCTTTCCTAACCCCGTGATTATTATTCAACCCCTTTTGATATTTGAAATCTCGAATCACTTTATGATGTAATGTTGTCTATTTTTCTATTAGCCAAGCAACCGTGGATACTAATGCACAGCTTAAGCAACTGATTTCGACAAAACGGAGATTTTCTCGGCTGAACTCTATTTAAAAACTAAGGGGGGATATATACAGTCAATGCAAAAGTACACTGCGTTCTATGACTAGTTAAATATCATGTGACAAAATCGCCAATCAGAATATCGTTTTCTATGACATTTTCCCCGTGCTACATTAACTACACGTAAACCAGCGCTAGCAGCATTGAGTCAACTCTGAGTCCATATTGGTCGTCTTTATAGTAGCTTCTCGCCCAACCCAGCTCGTTCAGTTCAGAACATAAATATCAGCCTTCGCTATATGAATCGTATATTTCAGACATACTTGATTTATATATAAACAGACCAGACCTCATGACCATAAAATGAAAAATAATTATTATACAAGATCAAGCCAAAAAAGTGACTGTAAGAGTGGGATACTGTAATTAATAAATTGGTATTAAGTTAAGAACGGTAAATCATATAATACTAGTCAATAGGTCAAATGAAAACTTATGATAAAAGGAGTATGAATATACGCATAATCTAGTAAGAATATATATATAATAATAGTCCCTAAATATTCCCTAGCAGTTACCATTCATTCAATTTACATTTGAGTGTAACATACAATAAATACAGTACACCTGAATTAATACATAGGATAAAATTATTGCAATGAACGAGTTTACAATTGCCATAAAGAACAAAGTTTATCCTGAAATTGATACAAGAAAATATTGATTTCGACATATTATACGGAATGAACTTCGCACCTTCCACCCTGGTCGAAATTCATAATGAATTGATACAAAAAATGACCTAAATAATGTCGTCTTATCCTGTCATATCACGATTTTCTAACCACTTCTGTCGAGCAAGTTTTATCAGCCGTACTCTAAAAGCCTTATACTTGGACTTAAGAAAACACTCTCCTGGTCGCTAAAGAAAACAGTTATCATATCTGTTATAGAAAGCAAATGTTATAAGTGGATACTTACAGAATGGTAGCTGAGTTGAAATTCTATGACTTGAATTGGAGTATTCACCAACCATAAAATCAGCATTTTCAGCTGCTACACGAAATTCGTAGACATTATCTGGTACAAGCCCAGTTACTTTTGTCACATAGGTAGATTTTACTTCATTCGTCAAAATAGGTAATTTATCCGCACAAGCTCTTACCCAATTACCTTTAAGATTTGCTCTTTTCTCTAAATGATAAAATGTCAGTCGAGCACCACCATCCGAACTGGGTGGTTCCCAACTGACTCGACATGAATCCGTACCAATATCACTTGCTTCTGGTGTCCCTGGAGCCGATGGAGGTTCTGAATATCATAAAACAAATCAAATAATTTTCAACAAGAAGAAATACATCACAAAAATATTGCTTTATAAGTAACTCTTTATAATTTTAAGGAATCTCTATATATCTACCATTTATTTGACTGAAGTTTAAAATTACTAGAATACTTGATTTAAAGTCACATAAATCAGATATAGACAATAAATAACTTCCACAAACTACAGTATCCCTACAAAGTATATCAATCAGTTAAGTAAAATGAATCCCTACTGTATAAATGTATACAAACTAAGTGTATTCGATACTTCTTCATCCTGGATAATTTCCCCTTTATTCAATCCAACTAAAGATGTATTTTCATTTCAACTTCAGGTTTCATTTCTTACCCGGAAATCCTCGAATACAATTACAATACTATTCAAACAACAGATTCATGTCAACTGAATAAGGTTAGCTAGAAACATCATGTTTGAAAGAATGATGTAACTATTTGTAATTAGTATTCACCCCTCTTAACTACAATATGTTGATTGGTAATTAACATTCACTGAGATGAAATCCGACAATAGATTAAAGATTCTTTCTTCTCTAATTAATTAAGAAGTTTCTTCAACCGTGGGATCGTGGATGCGCACTGCTGAGGAGTCCCATACTAATACGAAATGGCCGTCCAGTGCTTCCAGGTCATCAATGTATGATTTATACCTGTGGAATTTTTTTTGGATCACTAACTATTTCATCACAACAGTCATTTTAAACAATATCTATGCATTAAGCTGAATTATATCAAAAAAATTTTAGTTGTTACCTTTTCATTAATTAATTCTTATTGGGTATGAATTCCATAGTTTACCTCATCTTATCAGTTGTCAGAATGTAATTCATAAAATCATATTATGAATGTATTCTATCAATTAATTTTCCCCAAGTAACCATATTGTTCTATGTTACTCAATGTCACATAGCTTAAAATTTGATATGAAACATTAGAATGGAACTTACTAGGAGTATTTTGCAAACAATTTATTGATTGCATAACATCTATATACTAATGTAATCTAGTTTATACATGTATTTGTATTGTTACATTTATATTATTTTAGTTAAAGTTTATATGGGACTTAATTGGATTATTTTTCAATAATCTAGAAGTTAAGCGTTCGCATGTGATATTGAAGGTCCTGGGTTCAAGTTCCACGTGCGGGACTGTGAATGAGCACTGCTGATGAGTTCAATTTGGCGAGACTATAATTTATGGATGAACCAATCAGATTTAAGATAAAAGGTCTTGGATTTCGGCGTGAAATTCTTTATCCATTTTGTTAAATAGCGTCTTGGCATTTTAGCTGATGTCAGTTTGTGATGAAAACCCTAAATCTAATCCCTATCCCCAACTATCAACTCTAAATCATAATCCTTATCATTCACACAGGTTTAAAATCCTCATTTAGCCCTAGTCAGTAGGTGGCCGTTCTCAAGGCCACTTCAGCGTCGCTCAAAGGTCGTCCATAAGTTATAGTCTCACCTCTAATACTAGGGTAGAACGGCCGTTCAGTGATTACAGGTTTTCATTGGTGGTCTAGCTTAGATCGACTCGTGAATTCAGATGTTAAAAATACCTTGTCAATACATTAAATTATTTTCTACTTTTATTCCTATCAATAAATTCTCAGCAAAACTATCCATTCGACATTAGAATCAATAAAATTTTTAAGTAAACGATAAAGTTTATTTGAAAAATTATAAACTCACTTGTTAAACATGGTATCACCACCGATATATCGGTTTCTGTTGGCTCAGAGCAACCTGATATATTTTGAGCCATAACTCTGAAGAAATAACCTGTATTAGTTGTCAAACCATCAACGACACAGCTTAGTTCTTTAACTTGAGAGCCAAATGGTGTCCAACTACGTTTATTCGCTTCACGTTTTTCGACAAGATAACCAATAATTGGTGAACCACCTTCCTCTTTTGGTGCTTGCCATGTGAGTGATGCAGTACCAGACGGTTGGTTCTGAACTGTTGCCTTCAATTGACGTACAGGTCCTGGAACATCTAGTACTTTCACAATAAGTTCTAACGTTGCCTTTCCCAGCTCATTACTTATCTATAAGAAAAAAGTATCAGTTTTAGGACCAAAGACTTTTGTATTATATGTATACATTTGGGCCAGAGAGAAATAAACTGTATAACTTACCAGAAGTTTGTAATTTCCAGTAATTTCTCCTGTAACGTGACGCAGACGCAAACATGTTAATCCATATACTGTATCTACTGACGCAATAGGAGATTCACGTTTTGCTCCGATTGGTAATGGTCCATGATTAAATGACCAATTAACGTCTGGGAATGGTGCACCAGTATATGGTACTTCAATCACTGTACTTTTTCCACTGAGTAATTGTATTTCTAACGGTCCATCATAAAGTATTTTTGGTGGGCATTCAATTGTCAATATAGCTTCAGTTTTTTTCCCAGTTACTAATCTCGCACTGTATACACCTTGTTCATCTGGACTAACCTTTATAAGAGTTAGTCGATGAATACAAAAAGCTTTATCACCTTCTCCAATAACGCTATACACACATCGTGATGATAAATTTAGATCACGTCCATCTTTGGACCATATCAATGTCATACCAGGTCGAGAGAGTTCACATTCAAATACAACATCAGATGGTAACTCTGTAATAGATTGATTCTCCAACGGACGAACGAAATCCACATCAGTAGCTAAAAGTTCAAAAATAAAATACAATTGCCATTCATCCGTCTTTGATTTCTTAACATTTAAACATGAACAAATAACTGATGTTAAATGTTTATTTATAAAGGATAATTGGAAAAACAATCAAGTATTCTTCCACACCAGTATTAAGGTACAATAAAAATCCGATTAGGATTTAGTGACTATTCACAAAGCTAAGATTAAAGTACAATCTGTAACCATTGTTTTTAACTTCACCGGACAATACTGTTATGTTGTTCCACTCCACAATAATTGCGTTCTTACTGGTACAGGAGGTCTCTTAATTGTAACGAAATTCAAAGCCTAAATTAATGGTAAAGTGAAACCGAGGTTATGTTAAATTAGTCAGAAATTACCACCGAATCTAGTTAATTAAATTGATCGAAATTAGTAATGATTTAAACGATTTCTCATGCATTTATTCCGGAAGCCTAGTATCCAACAGAACGTGTAAATGATAGCGATCGTGTTTTAGAGCAAAGCGGAGGACAAATCATAATGTTATTCTCCTGACAACTGACCAACAGGTTCAGCATGCCTATCGAAATGAACATGTTAGTGGAAAGGATGATATACATCAGAAGACCTACAGCTGAATCTACTGGATTTTTTTCCGGAACTCCTGATATCATAAAGGGCCATAGCTATTTGAACTTATTAAATGTAAACATAGGAAAATTCTGTACAAAGTTCAGTACGGGAGGCAACAGAATTTAATGATATGTGAACAGTCATGTTAAGTCATTAGATTCCAAACCATTATGAATCTTCCCAACACTATATGAATGCTCAAGAAATATCTATGATAGCCAAATGAATGAATACTGGTACTCGATATATTTAATTCGTCGAGATGGAAAGGTTTAAAGTGATAGGTTATTTGGCTAACTTGAAATTAGGACTGTATGCAAGCCGACTTGGTGTGAAGGCCTGATATGATTAACAAAAAGCTGATAGGTTGATATTAATAAAGTGATTTAAGTATTTTGGCCATAAAGATACATATTAGTCCTAACGATATAAACATTACTGTACTAAGAATAAATAATTCAGTTTATTACTTAAAGTGACACAATGTTTCATTGACTTCAGTTCTGATATTTATTAGCGGATTCGTTAAGACATTCAACAGGGAGTATAGCAGTTGATTAAAATAACAAAGTACATACCTCTGATCTTTTCATACATAAATCTGAACAACTAGTAGTATAAACCGAAGTTATACTGTTTGCTAACATGAATCATTTACTCAAATGATTATACTTAACAGACAGATACAAAACAGAATACTTTATGAAATAAGTATGTTGAAATCGTCCCTAAGTTTGAGATGAAATTCACTACCCTAATATATCTTCTTTTAAAATCCGTAGTATTTCAACTGAGAAGTAGATATTATACCAATCGTTTCAGATGATACAGTTTTCCACAAAGTCATAAGATTATAGTAGCTACCTCTTGCACAATATATCAGTTCGACTAAGATCAACTACCACATGTGATTATCTTTAAATGACGTTCAAAGTTCGTAGATGATCAATTCAGGATAGTTTTTAATGAACTCAACAATATTCATTATATATAAACATTTATAAAAAGTTAATGAATGGATACTCTAGGAAAGATATACGAAATCTTTTAATTTTCTCTGGTGACTATTTAAAGTGCCCAATGTCAGTGATGAGTTCGTAACTATATTCATGTTTAATATTCATTTCCAAATGTTTTCTGTAATGATCCACCTTAACAGGAAACTGATTAAAAATCAAATTAATCTGTACGAACAATTATATTGTTCAGTAATTATAACTCACCTGGACGAATAGGTCTACTGTGTTCAGAAGGTAAACTTAACCCAGCATCATTAACTGCAATTACTCTAAACAAATAATCTTGTGCTGGATTTAATCCAGTTAAACGAATTTCATTCACTGAGCATAAATCTGATGAAGAAGGTTTCCATTTAATTGAACCAACTTCACAAATTTGTACTTCATAGCCATTTATCGGTCCACCAGTACCCTCATTCAATGGTTGTGACCAACGCAGTTGAACAGCACCATCTGCAATTACTTCAACAGTTGGTTGACCTGGTTGATCAGGTTTATCTTTATGAATAGAAGAAGATTACGTAATTGTAAAACCTGAAATATTTCAAGTATTATAAAATGTCAATAGTCTTTATATATTTTATATGAAGGTGAGTCCACATATTGTGCAATATGATCCTTCTCTCTTGGTAGTGAATATTAGCAAACACACAAAAAAATAACAAAATAAAAACGCCTAATATTTTCCGTAATCTTCGAAATGAGTATGGAAAGTATAATGTCCTATTTTTGGTATGCCATTTTCTCGTAACTAGAAATGAAATCTCCACTGAAAATAATGCTCTTATATAAAGCATTCACTAAGTGATAGGAAGAATGTCTTAAAATTTTTAATATCGCACACATTTTGAACACTGAGAAATGACTGCACTATAAATTCACAGACGCGTATCTTGTCATCTTGATTATGAGTTGAGTGTTTTAATTTTATACTCTAAATGCCTTATTTCGGTAAACATTATGATCTTTCAATTAATATGCATTATGTTGTAATTGTCAATTTATTTATTGATGTATGTTTTTTGAGTTAAAATCACAACCCTATACTGATAATTATCATGTGCTCACTAATGACCAGCTTCGTGAGGGAATTCTCGGAGTTCTAGTGAGAAGCCGTGACCAGTGGAGCCAATCCATGTCAGGTAGAGACAGGTATCTACCTCAGTACAATGGAAGATTATCGCGCGATTTCGTGGATTGGTTGGAGTTAGATATTAACATCGTTGGATGCCGGCCGTCTCAATGGTGTGGAGGTTAAGCGCTCGTGCGAGACTGAAGACCCTGGGTTTGAGTCCTGAAAGCTGGATCGTGGATGCACACTTTTGAGGTGTCCCATACTAGGATGAATCGGCCGTCCAGTGATTTCAGGTTTTCAATGGTGGTCGTCTAACATCAATCGGTTCACGATCTCAATCAAAGCACAATGTTTTTTTCATCGCTCATTAGGTCTTGGTAAAGAAACGTTTTGTAATTAATTGGTGGTTGTCTATCAAGCCATTCAACCGAACTATCAGGATATCTGCTCGCAAGAAAAAAACCTGGTCATGGATGGGATCACGAGTAATAATTACAAGGTTATATCAAGTAGCGTATTATTAGCATTAACAAGTTGGGAGTTGAATCCTTAACATTTTTAAGGTTAAATTTGGTAGGCATCTAACAACACTAAACTGACTAACCTGATTTCATAATTAATAAATTTACCATTAGTATAAGTGAATCGGTTGATAAGACTCAATTTATTTCGGTAGTTTAACTGTTTCGTGTTTTGTAAACTAGCGAATTGTATTATCGGCTTCATATACATGAATAACTTAAACTTCTGGTGTGCTTTCATTCTTTATCAAACTTCACTTAATTAGGGTTAGTTGTTAAACTTTCCATACTATTGTTTACATGGCATAAGGAGTTTCAGGTAATTTGCACTACAATAATTACTGTATCATTCACGTGAAGCCTTTTCTGTAGCAATTTGGATGACTCTTCCTGTCTCCCACATTGTACGAACCTTCCATGTACTTAAATTAGTGATTGCTATGGTTGTCAGAAGGGGCATCGGCCTCGTGACTTCTGAAGGAACTCGGCTTTCACCGTGAGGTGTCATAGCTCTTCGAAATGAACACCTTCTAACTCTCAGAGCAGAGTTTAAATAATTTTAATTATTTTTTTCTGGTTAGCGTTTTTCTAGCGAGTTAGTTTTCTACGGGATGCGATCGCTAATTCCATGCCCAACCCTACTCCATTGTCCGGGCTTGGGACTGTCAGTAACCCCAGGGGGGACCCAAGCGGAGTGAAGCCTAACTGACTCTTTCCAATAAATCGGATTAGTTTTCTTTAATCATTTTTGTTATAACAGTCATTCGCTGATTTTATTATAATAAATCGCGTATTATATCAAATACTTGTTTGTAAGATGAGTAGTATTTTACTTATAAGTACTTACCAGAACCTTTTTTAACATCTACATCTATGATATTAGATGGTGAACCTTTTCCAGCATCACTGACAGCTGATACACGAAAGTAGCAGATACCATCTATCATAACGATACATATAAATTAAATGAAAAAAATAGAAATATGAATTAGTAAATTAGAATTGAAAGTTAATTAAATAAAGATAACAACAATGACATTATCGGTATAGAGATGTTTGTGAAGATTGTAGAATTTGCATAGTTTTAATCAATAGATGATGATCAGGAGGTTAGGCGGTCATGCGCAAAAAATAAGATCCTGAGTTCGATCCCCAATGACAGGGTTGTGTATGAGCATTACAGAGGAGTCTCATACTAGGATGAAACTGCTTCTTGGTTTCTAGTGATGGTATAGCTTACACCAGTTTGTGATTTAAACTAAGAAAAATAACTTTAGTTTATAAAAAATATTCAATAGTAAATAAATAGGTTAAATTACCTCTAAGATTTGGTATAATTCGCATTGTATTAGGTGAATCAGGAAGTTTAATCTCAGACCAATTAGCATCTTTTAATGATAAACATTTTTCTATGATATAATTCATAATTTTAGCACCACCATCATGTTGTGGAGGTTTCCATTCTAAATGAACTTGTCCATCTTTATCAGTTGTACCATTTAAATCTTTTGGTGGTCCGGGTAAATCTTGAATATGAAAAGAAAAATGATAACTTTATTCACTGTGAAATGTCATGGATAATTTAAACATAAATATCTTTTTAAAGAAGTTCTAATGTTAAATATATTTTGTAGTGACTAATAGTAAATCGTAAAAAGTACATATTTTACTTTGTATATTGTCACTTAAATGTACTTGCATCCTAGTGTATTAACATTTCCTTTATAACTTGATCTACATATCCTTCCTTTTGAACCCTGGAGAGTTATCCTATTATCAGTATAGGGTTGTGGAGATCAGTAAGTTTTTGATCGAGATCATGAACTGATTGATGTTAGACCACCATTGAAATTGTCCGCTCGCAAGAGACTGAAGGTCGATGGTTCGAATACCGCGAGCGGGATCGTGGATACGCATCGCTGTCCAGTGCCTCAAAGTTATCCCATTAAACTACTGTAATTATAATAACGATTTAATAATCTGAAATTGCTATATCCCGGCGAGAGTTATAAATGGTAACGTTTTAGAACTATTTATAGACCAATACGATATATATATATATATTTACTGTATTGTTGTTAAGTGGCTAAACTATTCATATTCATATTCCTCGTATTATAGTACGATGTGGTCTGTTTGGTTTGTATATAAACTCAGTGTACTTGAGATACAGGATTCATATCGTGGGGGCTGAGATTGGTGTTCTGGACTTAACAGGCAGGGAGAAGGACCGATAAACACTCTAAACTGCTGGTACGAGTTTTATTTGTCATTGATCTGGTCAATAAATCACTATTCTCTAATTGGCGGTATAATTACGTCATATATTGCTAGGGGCAATAGGCCATAAGTTATAACAGAAATAACCAACATTTATAAAAATTATAATTTTCAAAATTAACTTACTGTGTGGAGATGTAACTAAAAGAGGACTTGTAATAGCTTCAAATTCACCAATTCCTTGTTTATTTTGAGCTGCTACTCTAAAAAGCATATATTTTTCTGATGCCAAATTAATAATATCATAAATATATCCTGTAGAACCGTCAGATGCTTCATGTACTGGAAGATTGCGTGTTACAGGTTCCCAATAACCTACACTAGATAGTGTAGCCAAATTACTTTTAACTACAGCTTGTTCTATGACGTAATTTAATATTTGACTACCTCCAGTATCAGTAGGTGGTGACCAATTTAGACGAATGGAAGTTTTTGACAGATTTGTTGCAATAAGATTCTGTGGTGCACTTGGTAGACCTAAAGTTATGAATTTTTCCGAGAGAAAAAGAAACAGTTGTAAAACGATGATGTTTTATAATATTATTTATCTATAAACTTTCGATACTACTGTTAGTTAACTTGGTTCAGAATTACTCAAAAGAAGAAAAAAAACAGTATCTGAGATTGGTGCAAACATGAGGCGATTATCGATTTCATATTTGCATAATCAAATATCGATCTTATCAATATTATCCATGAAAATAAAATACATAGATGAAAGTTGTTAGTTAGCGAAAAAGAAACTCATCTAGTAGAATATAAGTCTTTTTCTGTCAGCCACTATGAGAGAATCTTCAATATGAAAGCCAAAACAGTTCTACTGTATGGAGCTGAAACGTGGAGAACTACCACAGCCATCATCAAAAAGGTACAAATATTTATAAATAGTTGTCTATGCAAGATACCGAATGTCCGTTGGCCGGATGCCATCAGCAGCAACCTACTGTGGAAGAGAACCAACGAACTTCCAGCTGAAGAGGAAATTAGGGAAAGACGTTGGAAGTGGATAAGACACATATAAAGGAAATCACCAAACTGCATCACGAGGCAAGCCCTAACATGGAATCCTGAAGGTAAGTTGAAAAGTGGAAGGCCGAAGAACACACTACGTTGAGAATCGGAAGCAGCCATGAAAAGGATGGATATCAACTGGAAACAAGTGGAAAGGATTGCCCAGATCAGGGTTGGATGAAAAGTGGTGGTGGGCGGTCCATGCTCCTCTCCACGAGGGGTAACAGTTGTAAGTAAGTAAGTAAGTCTTTTTCTTATTGATTCAATGAAGGTTTGGAAAAAACAAAACAATCTAAACTTTTTCTTAATTTCTTGGTCCTTATCATGGTCTAATTTACTTTTGGACTTCATGTAATTCCTTTTTCATGATGGTGTAAATTTAGCTCACCATACTTTGTTTTTCTAATATTTTTTACAATATTACACTGACTCTTTAGAATATACCTATAAAAACCAATAATTCCTGTGACCCTAGTGGTTTTTCACACTTCTGCCTTTTGATAATAAAATATGTATGGGGTTGTGGAGATTGTTAGGTTTTTGATTGCGATCATGAATCGATTGATGTTAGACCACCATTGAATCATTCAGTGCTTCCAGGTTTTCAGTGGTGGTCTAACATCAATCGATTCATGATCGCAATCAAAATCTTAACATGCTCCACAACCCCATACTGATAATAAACATCATTTGCTCACTAGTGACTGGCTTCAAGATAATTTCCTAGAGTCCTAGTGAGAAAACGTGGCCAGTGGAGTCAAAACCGTGTGGGATAGATGCAGGTATCCACCTCAGACAATGGATGAATGGTTGCGCAGCCATTCATCGTCATACTGAAATAAAATTGAACTTGTAAAGCTGTGGCCTTCGTTTCCAGTTTTTAATATTAGTTACTTCGAACTAATGGAGTAGAAACCAAGCATTATATAATGGCTATAAGTTAGAAAAATGAGATGTTCCTTACCCAACACAGTCACATGAAATTCAGCACGAGCTTCACCACAATTATTTACAGCTGTTAAAATATATGTGCCGTCACATGATCGTGATATTTTTCGGAATTTCAATGCAATTTTATTCACACCATCTTGGTCAGGACCGGATGCTTCTGTTTGTGCATCACTAGGAAGTGAATTTCTCTCATCACTTGGATGACCGTCAGGAATAAATTTCCAATCTATTTGTGGAGATGGTTCGCCTTCTACACTAACGGGTATAGAATGCTTTTGTCCAGTGGTTGTTTTACACGTTTCCAAAGTTTTATCATACTTTAATTTCGGTGGTTCTATAAAAAAACATCATATGGATGGAAACGTTGGATTAATTGACATTATCTATATAAAAATCAAATTTCGTTATCAGTTTGTTTGTAATAATATCTGAAAAGCAGTGACCAGCGGAGTTCAACCGGGTCTGTTGTGGGGTAGTAACTTACTGAAGACAATGGTGGACGGTGGTTGAATTTCATGGATTGGTTGTAGTTAGACATTAACACCGTTGGATGCCGGTCGACTCAGTGGTCTAGAGGTTAAGCGTTCATGCGCGCGACTGATAGGTCCTGGGTTCGAGTCCTGAAAGCGGGATCGTGGATGCGCACTGCTGAAGAGTCTCATACTGGGATGAAACGACCTTCCAGTGCTTCTAGGTTCTCCATGGTGCTCTAGCTTCAATTGACCCATGAATTCAACTATTGAAATTATATATATTATATATATAATATATGTAGTACTTGTTTCTGTTTCCTAGAGTAACATTTTATTCTTTAACATAGAATATTCTTGTATAAAGTATTTTTCATATGTGTGATTTATTCTGATTATTAATCAAAAAGAGGTGTACAAATCAATATATAAATGATTGCATTTTCAACTAGATTGGGTCGTGATTGCTCATGCTTCTAGCTGCTTGAGGAATATATTTCCAGGTTTCGAACTTGGAATTTTTCTCTCTGTAATTAGAGAGACTAAGACGTGTCAGAATAGTTAGCTTATTAGTCTTTGATCACAGAGTTTTTGTTCCATTCGCAGATTAAGTGAACTTATAATCAATTCAAACATAGTAATTTTATTATGATAGAAATATTTTATTGGTTAAGATCATGAGTCAGTTGAAGTTATCCATTGTCTCTAGTGAGCTGATATCTTACAACAGACCTGGTTGAACTCCACTGGTCACTGCTTCTCACTAGAACTCCAGGAAATGTCTCTTGACGTCAATAACTAGTGAGCAGATGGAGATTTTACGAATTTCAATAGTTGAAATCATGATTCAATTGAAGCTCACTGAAGTCAATGGTGTACGGTGGCGCGATTTTGTGGATAGGTTGAAGTTAGATATTAACACCGTTGGATGCCGGCCGGGTCAGTGGTCTAGTGGTTAAGTTCTCGCGCGCGAAACCAGTGGGTCCTGGGCTCGAATCTCGCAGGGGGCGAGGTCGTGGATGTGCACTGCTGAGGAGTCCCACAATAGGACGAAACGGCCGTCCAGTTTTCCAGGTTTTCCATGGTGGTCTAGCTTCAACTGACTTATGATCTTAACCATTGAAATTACTACGATCTCCACAAAACCCATCTGATAGAAATATTTTAAACAATATAATATAAAAGATATTAACTTACTTGGTAATGATGGTGTTTTAATGAATGAACGTGTTTCAGTTGGTTCACTTTTTCCAACTTCATTAACAACTATTATACGAAAATAATAATCTGTATTCGGTGCTAAACTATTCGCTGTTTCTTTTTCTGTAATTTTTATTTCAAATTTTGTTAAATTATTAGGTATTTTATATAAATCATCTACATCTAATGGACCATTTTTAAATGTTTGCCATGAACGATTTTTTGAATTACGATATTCTAATTCATAATGTGTAATTGGATTATTTAAATCTTTACGTGGTGGTTTCCAATTCATTATCATATGAAGTCGATCTATACTTGGTTCAACAGTTAAATTTTCAACTGGTTTTGGTTTATCTAATTAAAATAAAATGAGAATAATAAAAGTATATGGTAAATGGAACTATAAGAATAGAAATCCCCTTAAATTGATCATATACATTGAAACGGATAACTGTTGACTCAATTTGATGCCATAAAAGTGTAAAGTTGAAAGTTAGGTAAGGTACTTTAGCATATGATTTGAAAGTGATTACAGTCAATTTAAGATAAATCAGTTGTTAATATGATTTGAATCATATTTCTTTTTATAAGAATTAATGATATACAATGACTACAAAATGAAATATATGGAGCAGGGTTTAATCCTGCAATATTATGAGGTGCTAGGTAAATGTTTCAAATACTTCTAACTATCCTACGAAAGGGATCGTGGATGTTCACTGACGAGTTTTTTCAATAATTTTCAATAATGGTTTAACATTAATCGGTTCATGATCTCAATCAAAAACTTAATAATCACCACAACCCTATACTGATAATCATCATATGCTCACTAGTGACCAGCTTCGTGAGGGAATTCTCGGAGTTCTAGTGAGAAGCCGTGACCAGTGGAGCCAATCCATGTCAGGTAGAGACAGGTATCTACCTCAGTACAATGGAAGATTATCGCGCGATTTTGTGGATTGGTTGGAGTTAGATATTAACATCGTTGGATGCCGGCCGTCTCAATGGTGTGGAGGTTAAGCGTTCGCGCGAGACCAAAGACCCTGGGTTCAAATTCTCCGGGCGCACTAGTGAGGGGTCCCACGGCAGTCAAACAGTGCATCCAGGATTTTAATGTCGGTATAACATCAAGCGCTTCATGATCTTAACCAAAAAATATATTTTATTATTTAACTTTTAACATCACTTGAAAAATTTTTTTTTCATTTGTGTTAATTGAAATCAACTACATTCTAAGCGTATTCAATAACGAAGTTGAGGATCATTAGTCAATGTTTTTTCGCCTTATATTTAATATCAACCATAGGTAAGTCATATCTTCATCTTAAAAATAACTAACAAGCAGTCAACTTAAGACTTTTTATCATCAGCTAAACATTCGAAACTAAAGTAAACTTAACAAATGTTTCAATGTACAATAGAATTTTTAGGCGGTACACATGAACTTCTTTGTCCACGCCCGTCCCCTGAAAAAGGATTGCATTTATAATTTACAAATTATATGACCACCAGTAGTTCGAATTTTATAAATTCTGTTAACTCCTGACAAAGTTCATTTATCTCTCTTTTTTTTAAAATCACAATTATATATCCCTTTACGCGGTTAACTTGACTAAACTTATTATTAAAACTTGAATTCATTCATCTAAAAATAACATATCAATAAACAATGAATTTTTAGCCACTTAAGTTGTTTTAATTAGAGATTAAGATTATGCTTATGCTGTATAGATCTCATTTGATGACATGTTAGTTGTTCATTCATATCAGTATATGATGAAGGTTGAATATTTGTAAAATTTATTAGATTAAATTACTTTTAAATATAAATAACTTGAATAATCACTTACCAATAACAATTAGTTCACATTTCCATGTTAATTTTCCATGTTCATTTTCAATGATAACAATTAATTGACCAGTATCATCATTTTGTACACGTTGTATAGATAATGATGTTAAACCAGCTACTATATTAACTTGATAACGTTTTGTTTTATCCGTAATAGGTATATTTTGAGCAAGCCATTTTATAGTAGGTTTTGGATAAGCTTTAAATGGTACTTCAAATACACAATTTGAACCAACATTAATACGACGTGTATGACTTTCTTCAGTATCTTCAAGAAGTGTTGGTGGAACTAAAAAAATTTTATATGATTAAAACATGTTCATTAATTTATGAAGAGGTTATCATAAATTTTTTCTTGGATTAAATGAGTTTATCGCAATCTTAATTTAATGATATAGGGCTAGGTTAGTGTTATAACTTGTGAGTTTTTGCTCCTATCAATGTATAACGTAATGATACTGCCAATTAGAGAATAGTGATTTATTGACCAGATCAATGACAAATAAAACTCGTACCAGCAGTTTAGAGTGTTTATCGGTCCTTCTCCCTGCCTGTTAAGTCCAGAACACCAATCTCAGCCCCCACGATATGAATCCTGTATCTCAAGTACACTGAGTTTATATACAAACCAAACAGACCACATCGTACTATAAAATAGATAATAACTTTTGTACAAGATCTAGTCAAAAGTGGCTGTGAATGTGGGAGACAGTAAATTAATGTACTGTGCATAACTCAAGAACGGTAAATTGTATAGCAACAGTTCAAAGGTCAAAATAAAGCTTATAATACGAGGATCATGTATATGAATAGTTTAGCTACGTAACAATTATACCATAAAAATACATGTATAGTATTAATCCAGAAATATATTCTAACAGTTGCCATTCGTTATTCTTATCGGGATATAACAGTTAGTGTAAAAATAGGTTTTTTTTTATTTTCTAGTTTTATAAAAGTCAATTACATAACTTGCACAATCTGATCTGGACTGGATTGTATCTGCTTATCTTGGGTTCACTTATCCTAATCACTAGAAGCAATCTGATAGAACTAATTTTGATTAGCAAATGTTTCTAACAATCTTTTTTAATGCAATGACTATCAGCTTTATCAATTCTTCCCAAAACATATCCAACTTTTTAATCTGATCCCAGTGCTTAAGTTTCATTTAGATCGTGACTGGTTGATATACAGATAATCGTACAATTTATCTTGTCTCGTAGTTTACCAAACACTGGATTCTTCATAATTATTCAAAGTCACGATTACTTCAACAGTTTACTAAACCTTAAGAATGATTCTCACGTGATACGTAGTGTAGTGTGTGCTACTGATATCGACAGATATAAGTAGTATTTATCATAAATCGAAATCGGGATGCTGGAAGGCAGGAGGTTGAAAATATCGAAGAAAAGAGAACGAGAACAATGAGCGAGTGGTCCGAGACAATCGATAAACATTTCGCACATGGGGTATTTACTGTGTGGTTCTCAGAATTTACCAAGAAATTTTGTAATGTTTAATTCACTTGGTGTTGTTTGCTTGTATCTTACCACTGTTGTTTAGGACTGCAATTGATCCATCTCTTATTGGTGTATGTGCATACTGTGTGTATTGCCTCGATATTGCATTAATTTACAAGCATTCTAAGCAAAGATGGATAGCGGCTAGCAATGGAATCCAAGACGCACGTTTCGTCCTATTTGGAACTCATCAGCTGGATGTACCTGCACGCCACAATTGATGTTCACTTGAACACAGTACTGTTCGCTTCAAAAGCCATCGCGTTATCCGCTGACCTACTGAGTCCAAATAGCCACTTGCTTGTCCAGCTGATGAGTTCCAGATAGGACGAAACGTGCGTCTTGGATTCCATTGCTAGTCACAATCCATCTTTGTTTAAAGATTTTGTAATGTATTCAAAAACATTTGGTTATCTCCACATTGGTGTTCTCATTCACTATAGTAGTATTAATAAAATATAACTATGTTAACCTGAAATCTAAGACTATTAAACGAAAAATTTTCACCTTTAGTTAGCATTGAAGATTATCACAAGCAGACGATTATTTTTGAATATACAACATATGTTAGAGTGAGATGCATAGTACGAAGTTATACATAAAATAATTAGGCAAAAACACACTACTTATTTTTTTATCAAGTAGTTAAATTTATATCTTAACATTTTAAAACATACTTTTAGCTTCTACTTTACATTGTGTTTTTAACTTCTTATAATTCAATTCATAAACTCCCATATCTTCAAGTGTTATATCATTAATAATTAATCGATAAACATTTCCTTCTGGAGAGAAATCATATTTCTTGCCCAATACAATTGGTTTTCCATTATATAACCAATTTACTCGACAATTAGATTGACTTAATTCACATTCTAATTCAACTTTTGTTCCAGATTTTGGAATTTCATCAAAACAAACATTATTCAATGGTCGAATAATATTGACTTCAATTCCTATAAGTTTTTCAGGCAAAAAAATAGCGATGGATTTTAAAACATTTTCATATAACTATGGATATTTTATGAGAGGTATTAATAAGGATAACAAGATTATATAATCAAATGATATTGTATTGAAAAGCTACGAACTGTTTATGACATGAAATTCACATGGTATTGTTTACCTGAAACTTCTCAATGATGTTTAGGGCTGTAATTGTTCCGTCTCTTATTGGGATATGTGCATAATGTGCGTATCGCCTCGATATTGCCTTAATTCACAACCGCTATAAGCAAAGATGGACAGTGGCTAGCAGTGGAATCCAGGATGAGCCTTTCGTCCTATTTGGGGCTCGTCAGTTGGGTGTACCTGCACCTCAGAGTTGATGTTCACTGAATGACTCAAACCTAGCATCATTTGCTTCAAACATCATTGTGTTATTCACTTAGCTATTGAGTTTAGATAGTGTTATGGATGCTGAGGAAAAGTCTATGGTGGCCTTGGACCTTAAATGTACATTTCCTACTGGTCGATGTCTATTTCACTTGTTAAATATTGTGTAAATGTTGTTTTCTATTTTATGGTACGATGTGGTTTGTTTGTTTGGTATATAAATAGAGTATGTCTGAAATACAATGATTCATAACTCAGAGGCTGTGACTTGTGTTCCTGACTCAACTGGCTGGGACAGACTGCGAAGCGGGACCAATCAGGGCACTAGGTCGTCCATACGTGTTTTCCGTGTTACTGTGATCGATCGATATAAGCGCTGCCTATCAAAACCTGCAGTCTCACACGTTACAACAGATAGCCACTTGCTTGTGCAGTGGAGTGAAGTTTAAACTCACTTGATATTGTTTACTTGAATCTTCTCACTAATGTTTAGGACTGTAATTAATCAGTCTCTTATTGGCATATGTGCGTACTACGAAGGTACATCCAGCTGACGAGTTCGAAGTAGGACGAAACGCGCGTCCTGAATTCCACTGCTAGCCACTATCCATATTTGCTTATAATATTTATGACATTGTTTGAAATGATAAACATTTGAAGAATTGATCTGTTCATAGTGTTATTCATGAATTGTATGTTGTTTTTAAGGTTGACATAAAATATTATGTAACTTGTATTGATAAACTGAAAATCATGATACATGAACGTATGAACAAGTAAATCAATTTTGAATAGTGGAGAAGATTTTTAGCTCAGATGGATAATTTAGAAGGACTTTTGTTCTCTGAACTGAATGGTTTGATCATAGAACTCTTATTGTTCTTCTAAACAACATTATCAGAAAAATAACTTTGGGATAAAAGGGAAGTTTGTTCTGATGTTGTTCAGAGGAACAATGAGAGCTACACGAAAAAAACTATCCAGCTCAGGGAACAAAACTCAACCTAAAGTAATTTAACACTGTGATTTCCAATAGGATATACTATTCACTTGTTGATTTAAATTTCTAAGTCATTATTTTTCAAAAAGTATAGAATAGTCAATTTTCGAATCAGGGTTTTACTGTTAACGAAAGTAACTGCCAGGTTTATTATTTATTCTATGAAGAATTGACAACAAAGATCAACAAAGTGTGGTGTATGCTACTGATGTCGAAAGATATAAGTAGTATGTATTATCAATCGAAAGTGATATATCTGGCGGTAGAAGGTTAAGAAGATCGAAGGACAGTGAACGAGAACGGAGAATGATTGGTGCGGAAATGAAAGAGCAATGAAGTCTGAGACGATTAATTGATAATTTGCAAATGAAGTATTTACGGTATGGTCTTGAGATTTTATTAAGATATTCTGTCATTTTGTATTTCAATACATTCGATTGTCCCCACTTGTGTTCTCATTCACTGCAATATGATTAATGTCAATATTACACTATTTTATCGAGTGAAACTATGATTAGATACTCATAAATAATTTTCATACAGTGGCTAGTCAAAATTCTTTTCATATTACATGGAACCATCATTATTCGAAAGAAAAAGCTAAAGTAATTTGTTTTATAATTAAAATAGTGTCCAAATGTAAGCTTCTTTTGTACTTTTTGTACAATAATTGGTATACAATCAAAATGGTCTTATTTAGTTTTACATCATTGGTAAGATGTAAAATGAATAACAATTTCTTCCTAATATATACATAGTGATTAAATATTCTGTAAAAACATTTGTAGGAAAATCCCTAAAATTTACATGTAATGAGCAGTGTTAACCTATCTGTTGCATGAGAATAATCAATCGATACTTTATCCTACATGGCTAATTCACATATGACTGGTCGATTAAGATAAAGAATGGGTTTCAGCTCATGAATGAATGAATGTTCGAGTACTATACTAGGACGAAAGGACCGTCCAGTGCTTCCAGGTTTTCAATGGTGGTCTACTTTACATTGACTAATAAATCCAACTATTAAAATTACCATAATATCTACAAACCCCAATTCTAAGAATGTTAAGAGAGATAATTAAGACTTAACAGCACTGATACATATTAGAGAAATAAAACTAATTCTTTGTAATTGAGATTATGAACTGATTGATGTTGGACCAAAATTGAAGACCTGGAAGCACTGGACAGCCGTTTCGTCTCGTTGTGGGACTTTTCAGCAGTGCGCATCCACTATCCCGCTCTCAGGATTCGAACTCAGGGCCTTCGGTCTCGCGCACGAACGCTTAGCCTCTAGATTATTCAGCCGTCATCCGACATTGTTAATTTCTAACCTCAACGAAACGGCCGTCCAGTGCTTTTAGGTTTTCAATGGTGGTCTAACATCAATCAGTTCATGATCTTAATCAAAAACTTAATAATTTCCATAACCCCATACTGATAAAAACTAATTTTCACGTAGAAATTGATTGATCATGTTCTTAGGAGAATAAAATTGTCTTGTTCTATCCATTTTAATGCAATAGTTATGGATTTCTAGATGTAGAACCTAATAATGGAAATTATCAGATATAATTGTTCTCTGAATTATTCATTGTTTTTCAATAACATTTACATGAATCGTAAAAAAGACTAATCATCCATTTATTACCAAAGAAATAGTAAGTAGTAAATAACTTACCAGGTGTAACAGGTTGTGAACTTCTAGACGGTTTACCTGGTCCTATACTATTCACAGCAATAACACGAAATTTGAAAGATTTGGAATTGTCTAAATTTTTCACAATCAACTCATATGACTTTTGTTCGTCTGGAGATAGTAAACTTTGATCCGTACGATCTATGTTTAAAGCATCAATTGGTTTCCATACTTCAGTGCCATTTTTAGCATCGCACATCTCTATTTGATATGATGTAATTGGACTGTCACCATCATTTGTTGGAGAAAACCAATTGACTTTTACTGAGTTTGTATTGACTGGTGTAACATTGTCAAGCTTCGGAGCATCAGGAGGTTCTGAAATGAATACATTTTTTAACAGTAAAGATTACGGTACTGGAAGAGTAAGGAAGAAGTAACGGATTAATGATTATTTGTCAATTATGAACCAATGACTAGTATATGGAGTTTCAGAAGTAAATTCACTTCGTTGATGATATTGTTGTAGCATACTTTGATTAGTATTAGTTATTTGAATCCGATAGAAGATAAATTTTGTACTTGGTATATATATATATATATATATGTTGGAACACATTGAAACATGTATTTCAGGAGGCTCATTAAAAACCCGTCCAAAAATTGATAAATAAATTTAAATAACTCAGTGATTCAGTCAGTAATCATATTTTAAGCTCTTGTAGTATTTTAGATCGAGAGACACTCAGTTTTGTCAACATTTTCTGATTGTACGACATACGATACGATACATATTCTACTTGAAGGCTTGGATACCGACTTCGTAATCCCTTTCCAGTTCTCGAAAGTCTTCTACTCTTGAACCCCGGATGGAAAACAGAAGGTAGAAAGTATTGAAGAAACACTTTACTTTGGAGGTTAGTATATGAACAGAAAGCAGCGATGTTTATTAGATCATACGTGACCCTGAAATTTAAATGATTTCGAGAAAACGTGTTGAAATTAGTAACAAATTCGGTCATTATCTGAACGGGAAAATGAAGGTGAAGACAGTTGTGTCCTAGATTTGTTTTGGATGTTTCCTAAGAACGCCTAGTTTCATCAGTTTCCTAACTTCAGGAGATTTTTTTTTCAGGGTTTATCAAAGCCTTTCCCCCTCCATCATTAATGTCATGAAAAACTGGACAGATTAGATTAAGTGAATCAATGTCATCGTCCACATTTCCTTTTAAGTCTGGTTACTTCTAAATAAGCCGATTCATTGACTAGTTGGGAAACTTGACATTTCCTTTAAAATAACAACCATAAGGAATAAAGAAATGACCATGATGATTACTGTTTCAGCATACAGTGTATTTCGGTATCTTTTCTACCTCTATTTGTACTTCGATGCATATCTTTAATATTCAGTTAGTTTTATCACGTTTGTTTAATGGCTTTCATGAAAATATCTGTACTTAAATACAAAGTACCTTTATAGCACCATGTAGGGAATATATGTTGAAATATTTAGGAAAAGTGTCAAGTGTAGTGTTTAAGGTTGAGATTTCAATAAAAAATCTTTATTTGTTGATTCTACCTAATTTTATTGGTCCTAAACCAAAGGTTTAAAAATTGACTTCAATTATTGGTGTAATGATTTCTGAATTGGTTGGTTTGATTGTGAAACATTGAAACAAAGAATTGGCACCTGTAATGTCAGAGCTCAAGTTATAAGAGAAACCAATCAATAAAAACAACAACAAAAAGTGATGCAGATAACAATCATAGAGTTAAAAATAAAAACCAAACAAATTCCAGGTTAACAAAATAAAATATTAGTTAATTGTGAAGCAATTTCAACAGATCATTTCATTTTCAAGTACATATTGATAATAATGTTGTTTAAAAGGACAATTTAAGTTTGTTATAACTGTGACTGCAGATTAGACGGCAGCGAATTATCGATTGAACCAGTGACGCATAAAACACGTGCGAGCAGCCTAGAGTCCTGATTAGTCCTGCTTCCTTGTCTAGCCTACCCAGTTGAGTCCAGAACACCAATCTCAACCTATGCAATATGAATAGTTTATTTCAAACATACGGGGTTTATATACCAACCAAACAGACCACAACGTACTATTAAAATAGAAAATAACATTTGTACAATATTTGGCCAAAAGTGGCTGTGAAAGTGGGAGATAGTGGTTGATAGACAGGGCATAACTCAAGAATGGTAAATCCTATAATAATAGTTTATAGGTCAAAATAGAACTCATAATAAGAGGGACATGAATATGAACAGTTTAGTTACATAACAATTATACGATAAAAATATACGTTTAGTATTGGTCCATAAATGGATCCCAAAAATTACCATTCATTATTCTTAAAGCTTCACAATCAAATCATCTAGCTCAGAGACCATAATTAGTAAAATATCTCCATTCTAAGTTACAAATATTCTCCATTATTTCAAAATTTAAATAGTTTTATTAAATATCAATGAGGGAAAACAAACGTGATTACTTTTTACTTACTTGGCAATTGTTTTGTTTTAGCTTTAACAGGATTTGATGATTCACTTTTACCAGCCAAATTAGTACAACTTACACGAAATTCATATTCTGTATTTGCTTCAAGTTTATCAATTTGTACTATAGAACATGGTTCAAATGTTTGGGTTTTCCATCTAATTATTAAATAATTCAATGTAAATAAATTGAGAATTAACTTACGAAATTGTACTTTTTTTGGATAAGACAATTTGTTAAGTACAAGCTATTGAATAAATCTTACTTTCTATTACCTACGATAAAAAGTTTATATAAGGTTTATCAGTATAGTGTTGTGGAGATTATTAGGTATTTGATTGAGATCGTGAACTGATTGATGGTAGACCAGGATTAAAAACCTGTAAGTACTGAACGGCCGTTTTGGTCCTGGGTTCGAATCCCTTGAGTGGGATCGTGAATGCGCACTGCTGAGGAGTCCCACGGTAGGACGAAACGGTCGTTCAGTGCTTCCAGGTTTTCAATGCTGGTCTAACATCAATCAGTTCATGATCTCAATTATACAAGGTTTGTTTGTTAGCAATAAAAAATTCATATTTTCATTGTTAGCTGATATGTTATGTTGCAATAATTATATAGCAAAGGTTGTTGGCAGAACTAAAATTATTTGTGTACACACAACAACATAATTTGATTCAGAAATTAATATCTCAATAATGTGCAAATAGCATACTTCAGATGTACAGATGTATTCTAAATGAAGACCAATGTCAGACAGCCTTACTCATTTTCGACTTTTCTCTTTCTATTGATTGTTAACTGAATTATGGAGACCTACACATTTCAGGGGAAGCGCGGAATACAGTGAACACGTTAGACGTAGTTAAACGATTTGAACTTCACAGATGATCTAGCTCTTCTATCCAATACACAACAACAAGTGCAGGTGAAGACAGCCAGTGTAGCAGCAACCTCTGTATCAGTAGGCCTCAACATGTACAAGGGAAAATGCAGGATCCTCAAATACAGCACAAAGAACATCAAACAAACTACACTTGATGGAGGAACGCTGGAACAGGTGAAGGCTTTTACATACCTGTGTATTATAACTGATAAAGAAGGGAGATCTGATGCAAATCTGAAGGCACTGATTAGTAAAGCAAGGGTAGCATTCTTACGACTTAAAAACAACTGGAACTCAAAACAACTGTCACACAACACCAAAGTCATAATTTGCAATACAAACGTCAATACAGTTCTGTTGTACGGAGCTGATACTTGGCGAACTACTACAATTACCACCAAAAAGGTATAAATACTTAAGAACATTAATCTTCACAAGATACTCCAAATCCGTTGGTCTGATGCCCTTAGCAATAACTTACTGTGGCAGAGAACAAACTAGCCTCCAGATGAAGAGGAAACTAGGAAAAGACGCTGGAAGTGAGTAGAATATGCAGTGCAGAAATCATCAAACTGAATCACAAATCAAAATCTAACTAAAGGCAAATGAAAAAGAAGTAAACCGAAAAACAGATTGCCTCGAAATTTTAGGCAGACATCAGAAAGATGAATAACACTTTGAAGTGACTAGAAGAAACGGCTCAGGATAGAGTCGGTTGGTGATTCTATGTCAAGGTCATGTGCTTCACAATGAGTTATAGTTGCAAGTAAGTAAAAGTTATTTATTTCATATAGCTTATTTTACAAACTTTTAGGGTAAGCTTAAAAGTGACATCAAATTGTTTAGTTAGAAAAATTAAGATTTCATTTAATTGAGAATATAGAAATACTTTAGTAAGCGAAACCGATAGGTCCTGTGTTCGAATCTCGAGGGGCGGGATCGTGGATGCGCACTGCTGAGGTGTCCCATACTGGGACGAACTGGTCATCCAGTGCTTCTAGGTTTTTCATGGTGATCTAGTTTCAATTGACTCGTAAACTCAACTATTAAAATTACTATAATATTTACAAAACCCCCTCTGACTTTAATACGAGTTTAATATAAACGGACTATAAATATATAACTATTTTAATTAATAATCATCTGATAATATTTCTATAAAAGTATTTACCTTGATACACTTTTAGGACGATATTCAACAATTACACTAGTTAATGGCGCTTCCACATGAGTGACTGGTAATTTGAATTCTAATTCAATAGTGGAATGATTTATTGGTTTAGCAGTAAGTTGTTTTGGGATTTCCGGAATATCTGTGACATAAAAATAAAGAAATATAACGTTACAACACTATCATACATGTGTATATGTTGTCTACATGTGTATGGATTAAAGTTAGGTACATGGTCGGTATTTTATGCTGATTTCTAATCAACATAGCTTTGCTTACCCTATTATTGAAGATCACTATGTTAGTCCATAATGAAACTTATCTTTGAATTGAACAATTCTTCATAGATGATCATGTTTGGTTAAATAATTTCACTTTTGATGGAGTTTTGTTCTCTGAGCTGGATGGTTTGGTCGTGGAGCTTTCATCGTTCTTTTGAACGACACCATCAGTACAAACATCATTTTCCACCATCTCATAATTTCGCTTTCAATCAAGTGAAATATTTATTGGAATCTTTTATTTTATTGTTATTCCTTTGTAAAATTATTAGTGGGAAATCTCATTTATTTATCATTATTCAATAGTAGTAAATGAAATCATAAAGATACAACTTTTAATGATCATTTAATTTTGACAGTTGACTTCATAGGTCAATCTAAGCTAGATCGCTATTGAAAACCTGGAAGAAGTGGACGGCCGTTTAGTCCTAGTATGGAACCCTTCATCAATGCGCATCCACGATCCCATACCAAAGGGACTCAAACACAAAAACTTCGGTCTAGCGCACGAACTCTAAAACTTTAAACTACTTAGTCGGCATCTGATGATGTCAATATCTAACTTCAATCGATCCACGATCTTGCGTAACCCTTCAGCCGGCTCAGCGGTTTAAAGGTTAAACTTTTGCGTGGCAGATCGAAGGTCCTGTATTCGAATTCCGCCTGCGGGATCGTGAATGTGTACCGATGGGGAGTCTCATAATATCACGTAACGGCCATCCAGTATTTCTAGGTTTTCAATGGTGGTCTAACATTGATCGATTCATGATCTCAATCAGAAATCGAATTATTGGAAAGGATTGCTCAGGACAGGGTTGGATGGAGAATGCTGGTGAGCGGCCTATGCTCCTTCACGAGGAGTAACAGGCGTAAGTAAGTAAGTATGATCATATCCTGATAGTGAGTAGTAAAGTATAAGGATTATGAATAATCCTATTTAACAGACATTAAACTGCTTTTCACTAACTTATTAACTCTGGAATGAACACTGAAATGTAAGTTTATCTATCTAATAGGAAGTTGATAAGATTTTGAATCTTTCATTTTCGATAAACTTATATTGTTCGATAGTTAATCGTACACAATTTGAATGAGAATTCTTCGGGTGTTTCATACATAATGGTTTTGTGTCATACAAAATTAAATAAAGATGAATAGATATTTCAATAATTTAACTAACCATAAGGAGATTTCATTATCAAGCCATCGGAAATTTCTTTCCTTGGTCCACTTCCACAATCATTAACTGCAGAAACACCAAACAAATAAGTGGCTCCTTCAGTTAACCCTGTGATACGATGTACAAATGGTTCTTCATCGTTAGATGTTTTTGATTTCAAACTAACATTTGCAATTAACTTCCACTCCTTAGCCTGAGAACGTAAAACACCTCCAGGTTCAGGAGCCAATTGACGTTGTTCGACTTTATATCCTGTCAATGGGCTACCGCCATCATCTTCAGGTGGTTTCCATAAAACAGATACTTCTGTAGGTGACTCAACATGTGCTTCCAATGATGTTACTGGACCAGGGACTCCAAGAACTTTCAATGTTACGGTTGCTTTAGCTTCTCCATATGGATTAGTGATAATAGCTTCATAAATTCCAGCATCAGAAACTTGTACTGCAGTGAGACGAAGTACCACTTGAGACTTTGAATCATTATCTGGAACAGTTCGTTTTGTTGGATCAGGCAGAGTACGACTACCATTCCAATACCAAACAATACTGGTAGCAGGTGGACAAGAAGTAAATGGTATCTCTATATTACGATTATTTCCCTGAGCAAGTATGATTGTATCAGAGAA
Organism: Schistosoma haematobium; assembly: GCF_000699445.3. Lineage (NCBI taxonomy): Eukaryota > Metazoa > Platyhelminthes > Trematoda > Strigeidida > Schistosomatidae > Schistosoma > Schistosoma haematobium. Next base: position 6,948,971 of record NC_067195.1, read on the forward strand.
ATCATCTGGTAGACAGAGTTTAGGTGGTACTAAACATGAAAGATAATAAAATAATTTATTTGTATATTGAAATCATGGGATGTATTTATAGACAAACACAGAATAAACGTAAATAATTTTGGTAAACACTTTCTTTAAAAAAGTTACCATGATTGCCAAAAGAATACACAAAGAAAATATCACTCATTAAACAGTTGTTAATTAGCAAAGATGGATAGTGGCTGGCAGTGGAATCCAGGACGCGCGTTTCGTCCTATTTGGGACTCGTCAGCTGGATGTACCTAGATTCCAGAGTTATTAATCATTCCGGGACTCAACCCCAGTATCGTTTGATTTGAACACCATCGCGTTATCCAATTAGTTACTGAATCTTGATTGTAACTGACTTGTAGAATGGAGTGAAGTTCAATTCATTTGTATTTGTTATCTAAATATCTCCACTGATGTTTTGGATTTCAAATGATTAGTCCCTTTTGGCATATGTGCATTTGTGTTCGAGTCCTTGAGTGATCATCAACTCTAGGATGAAGGTACAGTTAGCTGAGGAGTCCAAAATAGGATAAAACATACATCCTGGGTTCCACTGCTAGCCATAATTCAACTCTGATTATAATACATGTGAATATCGAGGCAATTCGTATATATGCCAAAAATGATTGAGCATTTGTAGTCTTAAGCACTAATGGGAAGATTCATGTAACCAAAACAAGTAAATCATCTTCATAGATGTTTTATTTACAATTCAAAAAAATCTATCAGATATCTTATTGATATGAAGAACCAATCAGAAGTAGCGTAATGAGAAGGTCATTCGATGGTAATCAGAAACGACCTAAAGGAAAAGTGCATTTCATCATTTAAGAAATGGGTCAACTTCCTAAGGATTAAAGTGATATATATATATGAATGAGTATTTGTGAATTTCATTCGGTAGCTCAATGCACTTCCTCGCTCACTATAGTGTTCTCGCCAAAGTAGTCGGTTGAGGGTGGTTAACGCGCAGCACATCATGTATCAGTATCAGTTTTTGGACACCGCACATCACAGCACTCATATCGAGTAAATCATGTTTCATGAATTTTATTTTGTTAAGCTTATGTATAATGAATTTGATAATACAATTCTAAGTATATTTAAAGTTTCTAACCAACGTATTATTATTATCATCATTATTTTCAGTAATATATCTACCTTGTAGTAGAAATTCATATCATTTCTATGAATGTAACGTGAGAATTTATCTGTTGTGTTAGTGACAGATAATGTGAATTAAAGAAATCTAATCAATTTTTGGTGAGACTATAATTTGTGGACGGTCCAATCACGTTTAAGATAACAGGTCTCAGATTTTGGCGCGAAATTCACTCATTCATTCAGATAAATAGGGTTTTGGCCTTATAGCTGACGTCAATTCGTGATGCAAACCTTAAATCTAGTTTCTAACCCTAATTATCAACTGTTTCCTCATACAGGTTCATAAACCTTATTTGGTCCTAGTGGTTAGGTGAACACTCTCAAGGTCGGCCTGGCGTCGCTCAAAGCTCGTCCATAAATTATAGTCTCACTCAATTTTTTATTTAGATATATAATTTGTGGATATTTGTTCAAAGGTGAAAATAACTTTTAATACAAAGTGAAATCATTTGAAAGATCACTGAGAACCAGGTTAAATTGAACAAAGATATTATAATTTTATTCTTTATAATGACTACTTTCCAGATAGGTTCTTAAAGGTGTAACAAGAAGCAACTGGCCATTTAATCAGCTACGTCGAAGGTAAGACAATGGTAATAATCATCAATAATATTTTATCGTGTTCGTACTATATTAGAAATTTCATCAATTCAAAAAAAGGAATCAATGAATTTCAACACAATGGCACATTAATGTCTAACTACTTTCAGCCATACATGAAGGTTATGAATTTTAATTGTGTAGTGTTTTATGTGTTCATTTCTGAAAACTCTCAAACCTGAAAGGAACAATCCTCTATTTCTCTTTAATTCTTAATGACGAATTCATGAGTCAATTGAAGCTAGACCACTATGGAAAACCAGGAAGCACTGGACGGCCGTTTCATCCTAGTGGGAAGCCGTGACCAGTGCAGTTTAAACGAGTCTGTTGTGAGATAGTAACTTATTGAAGACAATGGTGATCGGTGACAAAATTTCGTGGATCAGTTTAAGCTAAACATTAACATCGTTGAATGACGGCCGGCTCAGTGGTCTAGAGGTTAAGCGTTCGCGCGCGAGACTGATAGATCCTGGGTTGGAATCTCGCAAGGCGGAATCCTGGATGCGCAATACTGAAGAGTCCCATAATAGGATGAAACAGCCGTCCAGTGCTTCTAGGTTCTCCATGGTATTCTAGTTTCAATTGACTCATGAATTCAACTGTAAAATTACTAAAATCTCCATAAAACCCCTTCTAATTCCTTAATTGACATCAGTTCATGATAGAAACCAATTTTACAAAGGATAAAAATTCTTATTCATCTATTACACTGAATCAAAATCAAGCAACATAATGATATTACCTAATCAAAAAGTAAACACAAAATAACTTACAATCAATTTCAAATGTTGCCTTTGATTCTAATTTATCAATTTTAATAGAATATTCACCAACATCATTTAATGTAATTTTTAATACTTCTAATTTTTGTATTTTACCATCATCAATAAAACGATATTTACGTAAATTTGATGTATCTAAACGTTTATTATTATAGAACCATTGAACTTTTTGTGGTAATTTAGAAAGATGACATTCATATTCGATTGTTTGTGGAATTTCATTCAAATGAATTGATTCTAATTCTTTAGTTATAACTAATGGAGCATCTAAAAATGATTTAAAAACAATAGTAAATAATAGTATTGTGATTTGAACTACTTATATTCACATAAGTAGTATGTAACGATAGTCAAAAATAGAATTTATTTTAGTAGAAGATTGAAAAGGAAAGAACGGAAACGGAAAGCAATTTGGTGTGAAAATATAGGAACAATGAAATCTGAGATGATAGTCTGATATTTGCAAAAGGAACAATCAAGTTTGATACAACTGATTGATTGCAAATTAAGTATTTTCTGTATAATTCTCAGATTTTAGTAAGTTGTTCTGTAATTTATTTAGTTGTCCCCAGTCGTGTTCTTGTTCACTACAGTACTAATAATAGCAACAGTAGTAAAATATATATATAGTCCATTTGATTCTCGTCAAGAACATCTCATTCCATGAATGGCTTACAGTCTTTTCTTGGATTATTACACTTTCATTCGGCTTGACAAATATGCTTCTTATACATTATTAGTCTTCTACTTTCATGTAGTTGGTTGAATTAAGTGTTAGGATCGGTGTGATTTTGATTGGATCAAGTTGGCAGACAATCATAACCCTGACACTATATAATTTACTCTATAAAGTGATATGAATAATCCCTAAATACTATATGAATCATTGCCAGTTATTATACAACATTCTATCAATTGTTAAAACGACCTTGTAATGTCTATGCCTTTTTATCAGTCCATGAACATAAAACTTGGTTCAGCTAAGAATATAGCTCCACAAAAATTAATTAGATCTAAATGTGTACAGGATTTTAGATAGTTTGCTGAGTTTGAAAGTCCATTATAAATTTTTAGTTCAATATATTTTGGTACAGAAATTTATTAATGAGACTGAAGATCAGGTTGCCTATAGAGTATTTATAATAAGTCAAATAGTTAAGCAAACCGATTTATATAGCCTTAAATTTGTTTGAATACACTTTTGTAAATGAAGTTATGGAGTAATGATCTGTTTTAGCACTAAAGAATTAACTTAATCCAACTTCATTGGTGTGAGTATGATTCATATGGGAAGTGAGTGGGGATAAATGAAAACTGGCAATGCTTAATTGAGTTACTTTGCCATCCGTCCAAAGAAATAGACGTTTAAATTACTTTCATGTGTACAATGTTATTTCTACTCAGTGGTTGTACAATGGACTATCACTACATTTACAGAACCCCAAGGGCTATATAAAGTAATCATTTTCAAAGTTACTCATTTGACACACTGTGAGTGGTACTAATTTTTTAGCTTTACATTGAAGATTCAAAGTCGTTATCTAACTGGGTACACTAAAATAGTTTAGCCTTAGTGTAAATCCTTTTGCTCAATTATAGTTAAATACAAATATCAGTAAAGAAACAAAAAAGAAAACAAGTTTGAGCACAAATTTTTACTTTAAAAATTACCTTTCTTTAAACAAATCCTTTCTGATGGTTTTGATGGTTCACCGACACCTTCTTTATTCACTCCACGAACACGAAATTGATAACGTGTTGAACTGTCTAGATTGTTCACGTTCAAGTTACAATCATCTGGCTTGGTTGTCTTTCCAACTTCTTTCCAGTCATTACCATCATCTTCACAAGCTTCAATTATATAATAATCAGCTGGTCCAAAGTCTTCGTTTACAGTACCAGGTGTCCAACTTAAATTGACACTTGTTTCATTTAAAGGTCCGACGGTTATAGGACCAGGTTTTCCAGGAACTTTAGGAGCTAAATTAGTAAAAAACAATTAAAACACAGGACAGGTTGCAACAAAACGTGAAGCGATGTAAATTTTGCTTTCATTCACTGATTCGCTATGCCGATCAGATATAAGCCAAATGATAAGTGAGAGATGCTGATAGGTGCATACTGTTAGTCAAGATTGGCTTCCTTTTCTAAAGAAAGAAACATGTTGCCTTAATTTACCAGCAAAAAAAGATATAAATTTATGAGTGAGTTGAACAAACATTCTTGACTCAGTTTAGCTAATTTAAAGCTTTCTGCTTACTGTTGGTTTCCTCACGCAAGTAGCTGGCTGGGCTCGCATACATGCATACATGTATATCAGTAGCAGACTCAGACGACAGAGCAAAATAACATTTACGCGTTTAATTCGTTTTGAGAAATAAATCCTAATGAGAAGCCGTGATCACTGGAGTAAAAGATTGTAGGGTGTGAGGAAGGTACCAACCAAAGAAAATGGAAAATGGTCACACAATATAGCGAATTAATCGAAATTAGACAATAATACCGTTTCGTGACGGTTCAGTAATCTAGAGGTTTTGCGTGTGAGATCAAAGTTCCAGGGTTTGACTTTCAATTGGGAGGTCATAGATGCGCACTCCTGATGGGTCTCGTGCTAGGAAGGAGTGATCATCCAGTGCTCCCAGGTTTTCAATGGTCGTCCACCTTAGATCAGTTCGTGATTTTACTGAAATTCAACCATTACCACAACCCTTCGTTGACATTATAATTAAATTGGCCTATCTTTAAAATAAATAAAACCACTCATAAAGTGTATACTATTTAGTCGGAACTTATATGAAGCAAAGATAAATTCATATTAGTGTTACTGTCATGCCGCCCAAGTTCTGACAGTCTTATTCATCAAAAATTCTTAAATATCTCGTGAAAATGATTCATTGAAGTTACTTGCTTATTTGAATCGTAACATTTTCAAAGGTGACTACATTTAATAAATGAATAAAGTCACGTAATGCGGCATTTTTAGAAGATATGACCAAATTGCCATGTTAGGTATTCTTTATCATTTACTCCAGAGAAATCAGTAACAAGTAATATATATTTTGCGTCACTGTTGTACACGTACTTTGATAAGTACCCTAACAACCTTTAAAATACTTCAGACTGTCTATAGAAATTTTGATCAGAAACCAAATAAATCAAAATTTTGTTAAATAACTTACGTTTTATTAAGGGTAAACAAGATTCTGATGGTGGACTAAATGGCCCTTTACCAGCTTTATTAACAGCACATACACGGAATGTATATTGTTTATCAGGAGACAAACCAGTTACTGAAGCTTTCGGTTGAACATTGGGTTCAAATATGATTCCTGAAGTTAGTGAATTCCACTGTGCTCGAGAACCATAGGTCGATGTCCGGCGCCGGCCTTTTACAACTGGACGTTCATCCATGCTTTCAATGAAATACTCTGTGATCGGAGAACCACCGTCTGATGAAGGAGGTGTCCATTCCAGTGAAACATGACCACTTTCTAATATAGTAACCTGAGGTATTCCTGGAGCTTCAGGTGGGTCTATATTAAAAAAGGGAACAATGACATTAAATATGGGATATATGTAACACGTACACCTGAATTTTCACCACAAGTTTATTCACTATATCTTGTAATTTCGTATGACAAAACAAATAAACTACTCCATTCACAAATAATGCTTATAACAATCATAAACCTAAGAAAATTAACTTACCAAAAGAATACTTCATTAAGAATGCCTGACTTTCAGCAAAGGCGGAATCACCAACTTCATTTCGTGCACAAACTGAGAATATATATTGAGATCCCAGTTTAAGACCATCTATAAATGTTTTCAATTCCTTTGTTACACAAACATTAATTGGTTGACTTGAATATTTGGTTGCATCTCGATAATTAACAACATATTCTAAAGATTCATTTTCATTTACATTAACTGGTAGATCCCAATTAAACATGACTGATTTTTCTGTAGCATCAGTTATTGTAAGATTTCTTGGTGGAGATGGTTTATCAATAACAATGACATGAATTGTTATGGAAATTTCACCAAGATCATTTGATATTTTAACTTTATATGCTCCACTATCTTCACGTTTCACTCGACTTAGAGGTAATGTAGTTAAACCAGCAACTATATCCGGTTTAAATCTAGGGGTTTGTTCTTGAGTCAAGTCAGTACTTGGTGCCCATGTCCATTTAATTTTAGGTTTTGGTGAAGATATAAATGGGATTTCTAGAATTTTTGTAGTACCAGCCTTTAAAGTAATATGATCTTCAAATTGATCAGATATTCGAATTGTTGGTGGAGCTGTAAACATTTTTTAAAAAAAGAAAACAAGATACATTATAAACAACTATCTGACAATCTTCACCTATAGTTTGAACAATGATAATGAGTGAAAAAAGAACAACTTTAAAATACTTTTAAAAGATCCAGTAATAAATCAGACTATACTATAAGTTTGCTGACAATAGCGGCTTAATCTAAGTCAACAATTTTAAGGTTCTGTAATGAAATATAAGCGTAAAAGCAATGCAAACACAGCACACTAAGGTCTTAAATTTACTATACATATGTATCATATTTTGGCTTTCATCACTCGAATTCATATGAAAACACATATTAGTTTGATAAATGCAGTTTGTTTCAGGTTACATTCGTGAAGATTTTAGAGAACACAAAGTCTGTTATTCCTTGAAACGTCAATGATAACAACTTGAAAAATAGTTCTTAAACTTCTAACTATTCCAATACTCATCCCGTTATAGTCGAATCGCTGATGCTTGGTTGATGCTTATATATGCACACTATTAAAATGAAATTCAAAAGTTCATCAAACCAATTGATCTTAACATAAACGAATAACATGTTAGAACATTAGCAAAGCCAGATGTTTTAAGCATATTGATTGACTATCTGTGTGGATGTATATACTGTTGTCAACCAAACCTATGGTTTCCTTGTCAATTATATTCATAAATTAATCTTAACTGTTATTTATCTTCAAATAAGTCTACAGTTGATTAGTGGGAAAAGATAAATAGGCTCACTTTATACTTTGTAATGTAAATCTTATCTTTATCTTATAACTTTAATTTTGCTATAGATTGATTGAATTTATGTTGAATAAACCATTGTCTTACATGTATTTTGTTCTCAATTATTGGTTTTGAACATGTATCTGTGTATAAGTGACCCAGTCTGTTTATAGTGTATCAAATCAAAGTATAGGTCCTGGAATCGAATCTCGTGAGGCGGGATCGTGGATGCGCACTGTTGAGGAGTCCCACAATAGAATGAAACAGCCATCTAGTAATTCCAGGTTTTAAATGGTGGTCTAGCTTCAATTGGCTCTTAATCTTAACTATTGAAATTACTATAATATTCACAGAAACCCCTTCTGATACAAATTATTGTCATGATATCGTGTCATAACGGGAAAAATGTCGCAATTTTCTACTTAATAAACTGCTAGTTTACTTTGATAGTAAATGAAAATATGATTTATCAACAAGTACCGTTATCAGTACAAAAATGTTTTGTAGTAATAATTTCTAAATTTCTTCTAATGGTATCAGTAAAATCAGAAGGTGTTTTGTGGATATTATAATAATTTTAATAGTTGAGATCATTAGTTAATTGAAGATAGACCAACATAGAAAACCTGGAAGCACTGGACGGCCGTTTAGTCCTATTATGGGACTCCTCAGAAGTGCACGGATTGGTTGAAGTTAGACATTAGCACCGTCAGATACCATCTCAGTGATCCAGAGGTTAAGCGCTCGCGCGCGAGATGGACAGGTCCTGAGTTGGAATCTGGCGAGGAAGGATCGTGAATGTGCACTGCTGGAGAGTACCACAACAGGACGAAACGGCCTTCCAATGCTTCCAGGATTCCCATGGCGATCTAGCTTCAGCTGACTCATGATCTCAAGTATCAGTAAAAGTAAAACTAAAATATGTTAATATTCGACTTGTTGAACTATCCATTTTACTGTGAATTATCGTTACATAAATACTACGGTTGTTTTCCAAAATATAACGTTTTATTCTCTTACAAAGGTACTCATTCAATTAATCAGATATAAGCACTATACATCATAGACTTGGAATTCAGTCAGGTTGGTGCTTTCTTTGTATTATTTCTATTCTAAACAATTATAACAAATTATCAAATGACAAATGAAAATTATCAGAATAGGGGTTTGTTGAGATTTCTAGTAACATTTTTAATAGTTGAATTCATGAATCAATTTCAGTTAGACTATCATTGAAAATTTGGAAGCATTGGAGCAGCACTATTGAAGAGTTTCATACTATGACGAAACAGCCATCAATCAGTGTTTCTAGAACTTTAGTGGTAGTCTAGATTAAATCAACTCATGAATTCAACTATTAGAATGAAAATGAATCAGTTTATTTTCATGTCACAAACTCGTCCACTGAAACTAATTAGCTGATTAATCGTATTGACCATGATTATTACATCATAAGTGATTAAGTCATTATTAGTATCATATTTACCTTTAATTTCTAATTTACATTTTGATGAAATATTCTCTACTTGTATTGCATAATCACCAATATCTGTATCAATTAAATGTGTAAAATGAATTGATTGAATTGTGCCTTGATCAATAAATTTCATATGAGTATCATCTGGTCTTATAATTAATGGTTTATTATCTTTTGTCCAAGCTATCATTGTTCTTGGTTTACGTGATAACTCACATTCTAATTTATATTCAATTGGTTCAATGTTAGTTATAATTAAATCTTCTAATTGACGTATAAATTCAAGTACTATACCTGTTAATAAATGAAATAATAATAATGATAATAATAGAAAATATATATGAATAGATTCTCTTGGTATTGTTTACTTGAATCTCTACATTGATGTTTAGGATTGCGATTGATTAGTCTCTTATTGGTATATGTGCATACTGCGCGGATTGCCTCCATATTGCCTTAATTCACAAGAATTATAAGCAAAGATGGATAGTGGCTAGCAGTGGAATCCATTGCACAAGCAAGCGTCTATCAGGACTCAATAGCTAAGTGGATAACGTGATGGCATTTAAAGCGAACGGTACTGGGTTCTAGTCCTTGAGTGAACATCAACTCTGAGATGCAGGCACATCCATCTGACGAGCCCCAAATAGGACGAAACGCGCGTCCTGGATTCCACTGCTATCCACTATCCGAATTTGCTCATATTTAACATAGTTTAATCTAACCACTTACGACATTATAAATATTGCTCAAAATCTAAATCTATATTTTCTTGTATATATGACTTCATTTACCTGATTTTGGATATTTCACAAATGGCAAAATAACCAAACAGCTTATGTAAAAAACTGTTCATTATCGTAATAAGCAGCACATTGTGTTTTGGAAAAACATTAGTTAGAGCTTTAGAACCACCTTAAGTATTATTTTGTTTAGTTATCGTGACCAACAAATAAGATCAAAAACACGAAGTTCAGAGAAGGGATCTCTTTTCAATGAATTTACGATCGAGCTGTACAATCGTATGTATATCTATATCTTTAGCGACTTACTTGAACATCTGGGCTACCTGTTCATGCCATCTAGATATTTCAGCAAGTTATTTGTTTTTTCCTTTGTTTTGATACATTATGTCTATCAATCGCATAAACCTATTCAGGTGCGTTTCTGAAAAGTGTACAACCTTTCACTGTACAAGTTACAAAAAAACTACGATCAGAGTCATCGTAGTTGCTGGCAATATGCATTGAAAAGAATATACGTTATTTAGATGCGATTTACTGGACTGCTAACTACTAACTGGCGACCACTCAATGTTAGGACTGATCAAGAAATAAGAAACGGAAACTTGTTGAAATACTTCTATATTATACCAAAAATATGATATTTTTGAAGTATTAGTTCCGTGAGGACATACGAACAAGGAATACACACAATGACGTAACTGAAGTATTACAATGCTTTATTACGGAATATTAATAGTAACAATAAAGGATTGTGTGCATAAAAATAGAAAGTCGTTTAAAATTAATGAATTGGCAACCCATTACAATGTAAATGAAGTTAAATGATTAAAATGTTCTCGTTACAACAATCATCTTTTAAGATATTTTCGCTATATGTATACATATTATACTGACTAATCAATGAGATTTCAGGGTCAGGATGTATATTTAAAGTAGCAATGTTGATTTTTGCCTGATTTTACTGATGGAGTAATAATTCAACGCTTACAAGATACCCAAATTGTTCAGAATTAATACTATATGCGACTGTGAAAACCAAGTTAAAACTAGATAACGTACAAAATGAAGGGATAAAGTATTATTAAGCTTCAGTGTAATCTAGCTGAAAGTCTATATGAATGTGTACTTTCTTTGTTCTATAGAAACTGATATTACGATAGATCATAATACTGATGTGATTCGTTAAATTCTTAGAACATGTTGATGGAGTTTTGCTCTCTGAGAACAAAATCATCCACCTGAGCTACAAATCTTCACCATCTTTTAGAACATCAGTTACCAGTGATGGTGATTTAACGGACGTAATCCATATATCATCAGTGCAATCACATCAAAATTAATGGGCTTTATGTTTTGAAATACCTATCACTGGGAGGTATTAGGATGATAAATAGAGAGGAAAAAATAAAGGTGAAATGAGCTTTTTATAATAGATATTTCGTTTATATGAATTATTTTCTGGTTTAATTAAAATTAACTTAGGTATCTCAATGTCACTTTATGCTTAAATGACAAAAGTAAGCCGCATACTTCATTTATTCATTCTGAAAGTTGTATAGTGCATAGTAATAGGCAAAGATATATGAACTAGTAATAATAATCATAAAATGAACAGAAACCGACCTAGTTGGATTGAATTCGATGGTTTTGACGGTTCACTTGTACCAGCTTTATTTACAGCTATAACTCTGAAGTCATATGATTTACCAGCGCTCAAATTTTCTTTAATTGGAGGAAAATCTAGTTTCATACCAGTAACTTCTTTACCACAGACTAATTTATTCCAAACACGTCCTTCATCTACTCTATACTCTACAGTGTAATAAAGTGGAGATGATCCAGTAGATGTTGTTGTTGTTGTTGCTGTTTCAGGTTCGGACCAATTCACTGTTATCATTTGATCTTCTGGTTCAGCATATGACGGAGATACAGATGCAGTAACATTCAATGGAGGAGTTGGAGGTCCTAAAGAAAGTTATAAAATTAAAATTAATCTATAAAATCCTGTTTAATCCAATACAAAACTATCCTCTTTCAGTTACTATAAATGACATAAAAAATAGAAATTGAATGGTAAATAAAATAACGTATTGATGACATAAACAGATATCTATAAAACATCTATCATTATTAGGCTAATTGTATTTACTGAAAAGTAAATTACCCGTAAAATTAGTTCAAATCTTGCAAATCACGGTAAACAAATACTAACTCACCGTAATCTAATTTAGTTGAAACTGGTTTCGTTTCTGCAAACTCTGATTGACCGACATCATTCTTCGCTGCAACACTAAACACATACGACTTGTTGATCTGAAGATCGTCAATCCTAACACTCAATTCACTCGTTTTTCTCACTCCACGACCAGCACGTTGACTAGACTCACGCATCTCAACCACATACTCCAACAATCCACCAGCACCACTCACACTCACATCCGTCGTCGTCGTTGTGGACAAACCAACGAATTCGGGCTCCTTCCAACTCAACAACACACTCTCACCACTGTTCTCACTCACCTCCAGATCACGAGGTACGGATGGCTTGTCAATCACAATCATCTGAATCGTCACAGACACTTCACCCAACTCGTTACTGATCACCACTGTGTAGTCACCGGCATCCTCACGCTTCACCTTACTCACAGGCAATGAAGTCAATCCCGACACCACGTCAGCCTTGAATCGTGGACTTTGTACCGGTCCCAATTCACCATCTGGTCGACTTCGCTGTCTCCATGTCCATTCGACTTTTGGTTTAGGACTGGCAGTGAATGGTATTTCGAACACCATAGCACCTCCAGCCTTGATGATCACTCGATCGGAGAACGAATCGGATAATCTCAATGTTGGTGGAACTGAAATAAAAGGAAAAGCATATTGATGTGTATTCACAAAAGAACAGATTTTTGAAGAATATTGCTTGAGTGATATATATATACTGATGTAATAAACTTACCTTTCATTGAAAGTTTCGCCTCACTTGATAACTTTTCTACTTTTATCGTATAGACGCCCAAATCATCATCAGTTAAGGAGCGGAACTTAATAGAGTGAATTTTTTTATCACTTGATTCTTCAACTGATACATGGTTTGGTAAACGGCTTAGAGATTTACCATCTTTTAACCATTGTACCTTATCACGTGGTGAACGAGATAATTCACATTCCAATACAACTGGTTTTTCATCAACCTCATTTACAGTAACATGAATCAACGGCCGAACAAATTCTAGTGGAATACCTTTAAAAACAAAGAACAAATTCCTTCAGTGATTTACATAGTTTTATTAATGGTGATAAAGCAATAATAATAATAATAATAATAATAATAATAACAGTAAGACATCCTGATATTCCCAATAATGTGTTGATTAGAATATCACAGTGCGAAGATTCCGTGACCTGGTATTATCTTTTCACATCGGTGCTCATAAGTTGATGGTTACGGAAAAATGATCAAATGAAATTTTTCACACAGTCATCCATACAGTTATAGCTGGGACTCATCATTAGCTAGAACTGTGATTATATTGTATAGAGAACAAACATTTTCGTATGTCTCAAGATTTGGTCTAGTAAAAAAATAAAGGATATACGACAACTTAATAAATTTAGATATGCGAAAAAAAGGAACTTGACCGACAATGTTAAACCACCAGTGTAAACCTGGAAGCCCTGAAAGGCAGTTTCGTTCTGGTATACATTTCAACTTTGTAGAGTGAGGCAGTTACCCAACCAAGTAAATGCAAAATGGTTGCAGGACATCGTGGATTGGTTGAAGTTAGACTTTAAGACAGTTGGATGCCTGTCCAGTGGTCTGGAAGTGAAACTTTCACGTGCAAGGCCTAAAGTCATGGGTTCGAATCCCGCGTCAGAGATCGTGGATACAAACTACTGAGGAGTTACATGCTAGGAAGAAAAGGTCGTCTAGCGCTTCCACATATTTAATGGTGATCTAACACTAATCGATTCATGAATTCAATGACATAAGACAATCTCAACAACACGAATTTAAAATTTAATTTTGACCGATAATTGAAATGTTTTAAAAAAACGCACATTATTTTAGTTTGATTCTGTGAAAATTAACGATATTCATGTACAATTGAAAATTAGAAACATCAATGCCACCTGAAACCACTCATTATCTCGTTCGTCATAAAGACCACTGATATATAATTGCCAGATGATCTACCATTTATCTTTGGTTGGTAATCAGTCAGTTGGAAAAACGAAGTAACCTGGGACGTTCAGTAGTTAGTTCCCACAATCACATTCTTCAACTGGACGCACAGCTGCATGAACTGCTGCTTCAGTCTATGCAACATCAATCATCTATTACTACTGACCGATCATTCTTACAGGTCAATCTAATAGGTGACATGCAATGATCACACTAGTACAAGTTTCTCGTAAGGACTTAGTCCATCCTACTCTCCAACTCAATTCCACCTGATTTGGATACATTCATCGTGGCCAATAGACAGATTAAATCGAAATCACTTGGAATTCGCTGCATATAGATAGACGCACAGACACCTGCACACACATGCATACAACTCTGAAACAAGTGTTATCACTTACCTAGTTGAACAGCGTTCGATGGTGAAGAAGGTTTACTCTTGCCAGCTTTATTCTCTGATGTTACACGGAACTCATAACTCACAAACTCTTGCAATTTATCAGTAGGAAGTGTGAAGTGTGGTTCAGTGATTGTGAAGTCGGCACTCACGTCCTGCCATCGAGTTGAATCTTCAGGCTTCAATTCGATGTAGAAGTTTGTGACCGGTCCACTGGCAGACACTTGGTCGGTTGGTTGTTCCCACGTCAATTCTATCGTTTGATCTTTGATAGACGCCTTCGGTGGATTGACGACTGCCTTCACATTGACTGGACTCAGTGGTGGACCTAGATAGAGAGAGAGACATCAGTTATCTTTAATTATCTGTATTAAAAGTTTGCAACATATATTCTATTTCATTTAATTGTTTTAATGAACGAATGTTTGTAACTTACCATTTCAACAACAAAACATATTGTTATAACAAGTGGTCATACTTAGATTTATTTCAATAATTATATCAATTTCTTCTGTATTCGTCAACGGATAACTACTGGACAAATCTTGTTACTTTTTCCCTTAGAACTACAGACAATCAAGAATTCGGTTTTTTTTTAACAACAGAGTCGATAAACAGACTGTAATCACACTCAAGTCAATTATTTTGTGGTATCCACAAATGAGTACTTTAATTTATTTTATTATTTAATTCTTTTCTATTGATTTATTTTTGTTATGATCAACTTCTAAAGGCTAATAAGTTTAATACAGGTTGTAATCATAAGTCGATAAAGGTTTCCTATTGAATAATTATATGTGTAATGATTACAATTTATATCATGTTATGATCTAGTCTTGACAAGAATACTGCGACTTTTGTTCGGTTACATGCTGCCAGTGAACTGCATTACGTACAGTCTATTTAACCTCCTAAGTTTGTTCAAAGCACAGTTGATAACCGTTTTAATTTACTGTGAGAATTTGAAGTTAATTGTGATTATAATTATTAAAAGACGTTGTGATGTATACTCCTCATGTCTGTCGACATCAGTAGTATGTAACATTAATCAGAATTGCAAAACCTGGCAGTGCAAGGCTAAGAAGATCGAGGTGAAGAGAATAGAAGGGAAAATAAAAAGGAATTGGAAACTGGAACAATCATACAGAATGTGAAGAACAAACGATGAAAATTTTGTAATTGAGGATTCACTACATGGATCTCATTTCTATCAAGTGATTCAATAATTTTGTATTTGAACGCAAACAGTTGTCCCCACCTATGTTCTCGTTTACAACAACGTAAATTTATCTACTATGCTATATTTTACAATAAATTAAATAACTAAAATCTTCAACACAAATGCATATTGTTACCT
Source organism: Schistosoma haematobium (assembly GCF_000699445.3). Lineage (NCBI taxonomy): Eukaryota > Metazoa > Platyhelminthes > Trematoda > Strigeidida > Schistosomatidae > Schistosoma > Schistosoma haematobium. The sequence continues at coordinate 6,964,746 of NC_067195.1, forward strand.
AAAAATATAATTAGATTCAATCTACTATCTTATCTCACTATTTAATTTCTCTATTTAATTTGAGGTCCTGGGTTCGAGTCTCGCTAGGCGGGATCGTGGGTGAGCACTGCTGAGAAGTCCCACAATAGGACGAAATGGCCGTCAAGTGCTTTCAGGTTTTCCATGGTGGTCTAGCTTCAATGGATTCGTGATCTCAACCATTGAAACTCGAAATTAGTTTTTGGTCATTCATACACTGAATCGTAGAAAGTTAGAGAATGATTTTTTGGTAACAGTAGGCGAAGTAAAGAAGTAGATTAGTACTTTACATTTGATACACTCAGATGAATGATTATTTGAAAATGATACATTTCGGGGATTGTAATTAAAAGTTCGATTACAAAGTTTTTGAAAATGGTAATCTTTTAAAAACTACATTAGCACATATAAACACACTTATTTCAGTTAAAAAATTGAAATCATATTCATTAAAAGGATTGAAAATGATAAGACTGTTAGTCAGTCATTACTCAGTGCTGTCTGTCGTATTGACAAAATATTCAGAAAAGGTAGCTTAAATTTTATAAAAAAAATACTATTTTCAGCTCAGGCCGATTGTCACCAACTGTAAATAACATTTTATTTATTTTTCAGTACAAAATAACATTTGGCAAAGATGGATAGTGGATAACAGTGAAATCCAGGACACGCGTTTCATCTTATTTGGGACTCGTCAGCTGGATTTACCTGCATCTGAGTTGATGTTCACTCAAGGATTCGAACCCAGTACCGTTGGCTTCAAACACTATCGCGTTATCCACTTAGCTACTGAGTCCTGATAGACACTCGCTTGTGCAATGGGGTGATACAAATAAAAATAACGCCAGGTGAAAATTAATGCATACTTCAATAGATTGGGTTAACATTAATTCCAGAGGGGGTTTTTGTGCATATTATAGTAATTTCAATAGTTGAAATCATAAGTTAATTGAAGCTAGACCACCATTGAAAATCTGGAAGCACTGAATGGCGATTTCTTCCTATTAATTACACAACGGCTGTGTTTCCCCACCACCCAGTGATGATAATTTTTAGGGTGTGATTAAAAAATTTATGAATTGGTGATTGATGAACTTGTTTTTGAATGTGTGTGCTCAAGTGATAATGAACAAATATTATGTCAGCTGTAATATTTTTTTAATTGGCTGTAAATTGTAAATCTTTGTAATCTGATTAGCTCAAATCGAAATAGCATCAAGTGATTTGATTAGATGTGAAAATTTGCATTTTTACATTTGAATTTTATTTAGAATACATAGACGTCAACACCATTGGATGCCGACTTAGTGGTCCAGTAGGTTAAGCGTTCGCGCGTGAGACTGAAGGCCTGGGTTAGAGTCCTGTGAGCGGGATCGTGGATCCACACTGCTGAGGAGTCCTATACTAGGACGAAACAGCTGTCCAGTGCTTCCAGGTTTCCCATGGTTGTCTAGCTTCAAATGACTCATGATTTCAACCAGTGAACTTTCTAAAGTCTCCACAGAACCCATTCCGATAATTAAAAAATTATTCAAGGTGACAAAATGTTTGTTCATTATCACTTGAGCAAACACTTGCAAAACAAGTACACCAATCCCTAAATTTTTTTTATCACACCGTACAATTTCTAATCAATGGGTGGTAGGGAATCACAGTGGCCGTGCAATTAATGCCAAGCGAACGCTAGATCCGGTTCCTAAGCTCTTCTAGTAACCCCCAGGCTAGATCTACACATCGACTTGAACACGAAAGAAAAGGTGCAAGTATAGAAGAAAACGCTTTACTCCAAAGGTTCGTTTATATACAGTAAATCTAGGGTTTTTTTTATAGTATTTTAGATGTCCTTGGGCTTCCGGAAAATTCTAGAATGCTACTAAACATAGTAGCAGCATAACTAATCACGCAATCAGAAGCTCGACACGTGACTTTTCACTTTCTAGATGTCTAACAAAACTTCTAGTGAACACTGATTGGATAAGATGCTTCTAAGTGTTTTCAGAGCCTTTCCTGGCTCTTTTTTGAAAAGTTTTCTGGATCCTCCAACACCTTTCCTTTCATTACCATTTGTACCAGCTTCCAAGACATTTCTTCCCATACCTAATGATACATTCATCTTCCTTATTTTGCCTGATCATATTAATAATTAATATTATTGTCATTATTATTAGCAATAGTAATATTGTTATTACCATACCATACGGATCTTAGTCAGACCACCATTCCAGTTTTTCATTCCCGTTATAAATTACCTTATCTTCACATTTATGACTTCACATTATTTTGTTAGTAATTTGTATCACATAAGACTCAATGGACGTGAAGTTTCTCATCTTTCATTCATAATAAAGATTAATTCAATTTTAAGACTTTTTCTGTTATAATATAAGTAATAATTTTAGATTTATAACCACAGAACCTGATGAAGAAGTTATTGAAAACAATCGTTCACTTTGATACTCTTTGTTCCTTACGAAATCTGTGTCTATGGATGTACGATAAGGAAGCTTCATCAAATCAAAACTAAATTATTTTCTAAACATTCATCACACAAGACATTCAGTCTTATCTATTCAAATCCAAGAATCAAAGTCGAGACATCTACTTGAAAGTACACAATATAGATGTCTAAATAGAAAGTAAGCGACGTATGTGTGCATAAAAAAACATCATATTAATCGAGAAAATTACGAGAACAAAACCACTGGTCTAAGAGTTAGGTTGTTCGTCAGAGTGATAAAAATAATTAGACTGGATTATTATTGGACAAGCGACTAAATGAAATAGCAACCAGATGAAATGCGAATTTAAGGTAAAAATATTATGAATACAGTAAAACCATAATTACTGGATTGGAAAGATGTTACTGAGAGTCAAATTCAAACTGACATGGTATCCATATACTAACTCACCGTAATCTAATTTAGTTGAAACTGGTTTCGTTTCTGCAAACTCTGATTGACCAACATCATTCTTCGCTGCAACACTAAACACATACGACTTGTTGATCTGAAGATCGTCAATCCTAACACTCAATTCACTCGTTTTTCTCACTCCACGACCAGCACGTTGACTAGACTCACGCATCTCAACCACATACTCCAACAATCCACCAGCACCACTCACACTCACATCCGTCGTCGTCGTTGTGGACAAACCAACGAATTCGGGCTCCTTCCAACTCAACAACACACTTTCACCACTGTTCTCACTCACCTCCAGATCACGAGGTACGGATGGCTTGTCAATCACAATCATCTGAATCGTCACAGACACTTCACCCAACTCGTTACTGATCACCACTGTGTAGTCACCGGCATCCTCACGCTTCACCTTACTCACAGGCAATGAAGTCAATCCCGACACCACGTCAGCCTTGAATCGTGGACTTTGTACCGGTCCCAATTCACCATCTGGTCGACTTCGCTGTCTCCATGTCCATTCGACTTTTGGTTTAGGACTGGCAGTGAATGGTATTTCGAACACCATAGCACCTCCAGCCTTGATGATCACTCGATCGGAGAACGAATCGGATAATCTCAATTTTGGTGGAACTGTAAATTTACAAAAATATGTGTTTATTAAGAAAAAGATTATGTCTATGAAAATACAGGTTCTTTATTCAACCGTTTTTGTGTCTTCATCACGTATAATATTCACTTACATATATTTACAAAACTGTTTATTTTAATTCCGTCCTTATCTTGAGAATTAAATATCATGAAATAAACTGTCCAGAGAAAATAGTTGAGGCTGGTTCATCAGTTTGATTTAACATTATCTTTATGATTAATAGTGTTTATGAGAAGAGAGCCTTCAATATTGGTATTGTATTTGTATAGAGTCATTAGCCGTCCATATCTAAAACTTTGGTGGAACAGGTTTCATTTCCGTACCAATACACACTGACACAATTGATAGCATTTCGAATGAAATATTCTTGCACTGGATAATTTGTGAGTAATGGGATTTTTACCATCTGACCTACCTTTTAGTCAGTTTATTGTAAGCGTGGATCATTTTGTAATGAATGGAAATAGTATGATAAATGTGCTTAGTCATCTTAAAACTACACAATATTGTCAGTCAAGAATGTAATTTGCCGAAAAAAACATTTGGAAGATATGATAAACCGAAATTTGAACTAAAATACAGTTTATATATATTAAGTCAAGGAAATATATACAGTCTATAGAATACCACGTAAAAAAAGTTAAAATGGTCAGCCGAGAATACATGATGGATATACATCAATTTGTTGCATGACGGAACATCTTTGTATACACTAATCAAATGATAACCTTATCTAAATTTATTGCAGTTTCTAATTTTACACATTAGTAAAGATGTTTATAATCTACTGAAAAAACAATTTAAATTCTACATTTGATGGTAAAACTGATTTATGGACGAAGTCGATCGTTATTTCAAGGTATTTTTCCAGGTTAGACGCCGGCCGGTTCAATGGTCTAGTGGTTGGGCACTCGCGCGCGAGACTGGTAGGTCCTGGGTTGGAATATCGCGGGGCGTGATCGTGGATGCGCGCTGCTGAGGAGTCTCACAATGGGACGAATCGGTCATCCAGTGCTTCTAGGTTTTCCGTGGTGGTCTAGCTTCAATTGACTCATGATCTCAACCATTAAAATTATGTGAGCAATAATATAAAGGGTTAAGTGAAATATAATGCTTCTAACGATTTTATGAATTTTACATTTTAAGTATACCGCCAATTAAGCTAAATAAAGAAAAATGAATAGAATCATATGCAGATACAAGCTATATTCCGATTTTTTTTTAAAAAGTCATTAAATATACCTTTCATATCTAGTCGACATTCACTAGATAACTTCTCAACACGTAAACTATATACACCCAAATCATCATCCATTAATGAAGTGAAATTCACACGATGGATTTTTCCATTCTCCAACTCCTCAATTGTCACACGGTCTGGTAGACGACCAATAGGTTTCCCATCCTTCAACCATTGTACTTTATCACGAGGAGTACGAGATAGTTCACACTCAAGGATGACTGGTTCATTGGTTACTTTGTCAACAGTCAAGTCAGTTAGTGGTCGTACAAATTCGAGTGGAACGCCTGGAAAATAGAGAAATCAAGAGGTATAGAGTGTTTGTGATTTGTGTCTGAACAAATCAATATTATGTCATGTCGGTCTAGGTGATTCATAAGCGACATGTATGGAGGTTTGTGTATGTTTATGTGTGCAAGATCACGGATAAGAAAATGTGACCTTCATGGTGGGAAAGGATAGAGTATAATTTTTATGTAAGATAATAGTGTGAAATGTGAATAATATCAGATATGGTATCTTGGATAGATAGTCCAAGTCGGATGTATAGTAAGGCTTTCTTTTCCATTGAGAGCAGTAGGATTAAGCATTATATGGAATGCTTCAACTACTCTCCTCTCTTTGTAATTGGAAAAATCTTCTTGTAATATTTTGATATTTTTGAAATCGACTTGTTGGTCGTTGAAAATAACGTGAACTGCTATTGCTGATTTAATTTGAAGTCTATCCAGTTCTATGTGATTATTAGGTGTTTTCTTTAAGTTCCTAATATTTTCTTTGGTTCGAGTCAAGATTTCGCGAGATGATTCTCCAATATAGAAGGCATCACAATCGACACATCTTAATTTGAAGACGCAGTTCTGTGTTGACATGAAGGGGATTTTTTTCTGTTAAGCGATCTAAAGTATTTCAAGGTGTGTTTGTCGTTTTGTAATATACTTTAATTCTATGTTGAGTTATTCTGTTGTGCAATGACGGTATGTTAAAACTGCAGTTCCAATCCATGGTATTTCATTCGAACTATTATTATTACGTGATGAAACGTCTTGTTTTCATATACTTCTAATAATCTTCATAGGAAAATTATTAAGTTGTAAGATGTTAGTTACATTCTTTTGTTCTTTTTGTTTATCTTCTCCCGATGTGATAATCTTGTTAGTACTTCTAAAAAGATTTAAGGCTAGCGAGATCTTTGCACTGAATGGATGTGCTGAATTGAAGTCAATATAACGATTAGAGTGTGTAGGTTTACGGTAGATGGATGGATTTAGAATTTCATTTTGATTTCTTTTCACTTAGCAATCTAAAAATGGCAACTCACCATGTTCAATTTCATTCTCGTTCGTAAATTTGATGTTCGATGGAAGTTTATTGATTCGTTTCGAAAAAGATCTTAGCTGAGTCTTTTTTATCACAACGAAGGTATCATCTAAATATCTAAGCAAAATTCGTGGTTTAATGTCGTTGATGAAAATATTTGATTCAATATGTGCCATAAACTGGTTAGCTACAGTCGGAGACACGGGGGATCCCATTGCTACACCGTTAGTTTGTTTGTATAACATCCCGTTAAAAGTAGAGTTGAATTTAAGCAGAATTTTAGGGATTTCATGATAAAACTAATGCTTAAAACGACTATTAGTAGAGTTCTATAGTAAATTTTCAACTTTTGAATATTTTGTCTCTAACATATAGGTGGAACACTTACCTTTTTATGAATCATTCTGTGTAAATAAAAAGCTGAATGAAATATCAGCTTGTAAAGTAGATATTGCAACATTGCACAAATTTATCTAACATGGACAAAAACTTATTTTTGTATTGAACGTTTGTTACTTCCCATAGATGTTTAAGATTGCAGTTGATCAGTCTTTTATTGTCATATGTGACTGAAAGGAATATCGAGGCAATCCAAACAGGATGCACATATGCCAATAACAGATTAATCCATTGCACTACTAAACATCTACGGGAAGATTCAAACAACCAATACAAAAACAAATTAAACTTTACCCCATCGCACATGCTAGTAGGTAATCGGACTCAGTTGCTAAATAGATAACGTGATGGCGGTTGAAGCGAAAGATACTGGGTTCGAGTCCCGGAATGAGCAGGTAGGCACATCCAGCTTAAGTTTTCTGAGTACGGCGAAACGCGCGTCCTGTACTTCACTGCTAGACACCATACATCTCTGTTTACAATGAACAAAGGCTATTCACAAATGCAGTAGTAAAATGATTTCTAATCATCCCAGACAGCTGATCATCATTACTGTTATTTTTTATTACATCTAGATGAATGACAGATCATTTTGACAATCAAGGTTCATTGTCTATTGATAATGAATGATAAATTAAGTGGAACTGAAATATTACTGATACGTTAACTGAGATTATACGTGTTCGGTAGTACTTGACAAGAAACGTAATCTGGCGCGAGCTTTGTGGTAGTTGGTATTTGTCAGTAAACGAAAACTGTAATGTTTAAGGAACTGATGATTCCTAAGGGATTAGATTAGGCCTCGTTCAACGTCGAAGTTTGAATCGTTATCATTGAGCTATTATGGAATAAACTGACGTCCTGTAGGACCGATGTACTTAAAGTTGAGTGATTACTGAATAGTAACCAATGTAATATATGTCCAAACCATATGGTTGACCGAATTCTATTGAAACTTGCATCCAGAGATTTCCATTGACTGTCTCCGGCATCCTAAAATCTTGAAATAAAGTATCCCGTGTTGGGTTACAAAAACCAGTATCCATACTGTAATTCAATTGACACAACTTGATCATTATGAAATGTTATAAAATATAGTATTTTTAGGAAATTAAATGCACATGTCGCATGATCTAAAGCAGGTGTTAGAACAACTTGCTTATCGATTTACAAACAGGAAGTTCATAATGTATAGAAAAGTTATTTATATGGTAAAGACAAAGACACTAAAGAAGAGAACTCAACAAACTCAAACATAGAACTCACCTAATCGTATTGCATTTGATGGTGAAGAAGGTTTACTCTTGCCAGCTTTATTCTCTGATGTTACACGGAACTCATAACTCACAAACTCTTGCAATTTATCAGTAGGAAGTGTGAAGTGTGGTTCAGTGATTGTGAAGTCGGCACTCACGTCCTGCCATCGAGTTGAATCTTCAGGCTTCAATTCGATGTAGAAGTTTGTGACCGGTCCACTGGCAGACACTTGGTCGGTTGGTTGTTCCCACGTCAATTCTATCGTTTGATCTTTGATAGACGCCTTCGGTGGATTGACGACTGCCTTCACATTGACTGGACTCGATGGTGGACCTTGCATTTTAAAGATGAGTTTTTGTAAATACCGAGATTTTGTAAGCTTAAATTCAAGCTAATGAATACAAATCAATAATAATCCTTCCTACCATATTTCTAGATATACATATTTTGTGAAAATTGTTTTGTACATAGATCGCGGTTTTATGTTTGCCATAAGAAGAATGAAACTTGACTGGATTCCTGATACTGCTTTTTCGATTCTACATTACATCCACATCAGTGACTCATTTTAGTTTATTAACATAATATTCGGTACTTGTTTGTCATACATATATTTTATTTCAGTTGTTTAAAAGTATTTAGTGAATAACTTTGACTCATTAGCATTCAATGGGGAAATGATTAGAGTTAATCTTTTTTCCTGTATTTATTCTTTTATTCTATGTTCTTTAGGTAGTTCTTCAACACTTTCAAAGATTAATGATCAATGAGGTCTGTATGATAGTCAAACATGTATTCGAATCTACTCAACTTATTCTGAAGTAGGGTAACCAGGAGTTATAAATTCACAATCTCAAGAAGAGGAATGGAAAGGAAATTGGGAAACTCATGAAGCTATTCTTTATAATTTTCTGATAATTGGTATCGAAATGGGTGAAATGTGCGTGGAGAATTAATTTTTGGCAAGTACGGTAGTTGAGCTAGTGTTATTGTTGTTAGTGGCGTAACCAAATACATACTATATATATACATTTCTAAAGACTTTGTGGAACGCTGTATAAGCTTGTTGTCAGTAACAGGTTTGTTGATAAGAGGATGTGATCTATTGGAATATTGTTAATCCAATGAGAAAGCACTTGAAATTTTCCTGATGTAGACAACCAAATCAATGTCATTTATTACTTGGCAAGCATATTTTTATTTATTCTCATAACTTCCCATCTACACTAATTTTATAGAGAATGAAAAGATTAACCCAGGTAGGCTAAAAAAGTGATCAAATAAGCTATTAGATATTAGCGAACTTAAGTCATGAAGTGATCGAAGGCTAAAATATCAAACCGATTGGTTTAAAAAAAGGTGTATTTGTTCTAAAAAAAACGATGGTTCCCAATTATCCTTATGACAACTACTGAAAATGTGTTTGATTAACCAACCTTAAGTAGCATGAACCAATTATTAAGAAATATTTTATTTTTAGTGATCCAACTCATAACCAGTTGTAGTCGTAATATTGATTTGTAAATGATCTAGAATATACAATTTGAAATAACCAAGGAAAACAATAAAAAATTGAATAGAAATATACTTACCATAATCTAATTTAGTTGAAACTGGTTTCGTTTCTGCAAACTCTGATTGACCGACATCATTCTTCGCTGCAACACTAAACACATACGACTTGTTGATCTGAAGATCGTCAATCCTAACACTCAATTCACTCGTTTTTCTCACTCCACGACCAGCACGTTGACTAGACTCACGCATCTCAACCACATACTCCAACAATCCACCAGCACCACTCACACTCACATCCGTCGTCGTCGTTGTGGACAAACCAACGAATTCGGGCTCCTTCCAACTCAACAACACACTTTCACCACTGTTCTCACTCACCTCCAGATCACGAGGTACGGATGGCTTGTCAATCACAATCATCTGAATCGTCACAGACACTTCACCCAACTCGTTACTGATCACCACTGTGTAGTCACCGGCATCCTCACGCTTCACCTTACTCACAGGCAATGAAGTCAATCCCGACACCACGTCAGCCTTGAATCGTGGACTTTGTACCGGTCCCAATTCACCATCTGGTCGACTTCGCTGTCTCCATGTCCATTCGACTTTTGGTTTAGGACTGGCAGTGAATGGTATTTCGAACACCATAGCACCTCCAGCCTTGATGATCACTCGATCGGAGAACGAATCGGATAATCTCAATGTTGGCGGTACTGTAAGTGTACATAGAGCAAATGAGTACTTATGTACCAGTTGTAAAAATAATTTAAGCATTAAGATGTCTTTCAGTTAGTTAACAAAATGCATGTCATTCAATGTTTGATTTCAAGGTTTTGGATTTACGATTGTATGATTCATAAAGTGAATGTGTTTGAATAAACTATGCTTCATGTATTTTTTACAAGCAGATTTTTTTAGTCTATTAAACAATTTTATTTTAACTCTTTGAAGTGGGACGTTGAGTATTATGGTCTACAATTAGAAAATTATACTGTCATCTAATCACCTTCAATATTAGTATGAGAAATGTTATTTTGAAGATATTTACTTCATTTATCATTCTAGGTAAAGCAGAAAATTATTAAAATCTGCTTCTTCAATATGTACCCTTACGTTCAGGATATGTGATTAAAAGCAATATCATAATCTTAGAGATAAAATATGACAGTCTAGGAAAGGGGTTTGAAGAGATAGAGTTTTCGAATAGTAGTGAATGGTGCTTTGAATGCGAAAGCGCCTCTAGTATAACAAATCGATTATATATATAATTAAGCGAGTTTTTGAGTTTGAATAAATGGTGTGATATGGTTTCATTAACTTATCTGAATTTTCAGGCAGCCTGACTGGTAGGTTAGGCACGAGTAAGAGTACTGTGTAGACATATGATAATTAGCCATAAGCAGTAATCAATACTAGTGTAATAAAAGTAGTAATAAGAGTAAAATTTATAGCACACATGACTTGAATTTGATTGGTATAATTTTTGATCGAAAATGTAGTTTTTTACTCTGAGCACTAATATGTAACTCATAAAGGAGTTCACAACAAAATAAAAAAAATTCACACGAAATTTATGGACATACCCTTCATATCTAGTCGACATTCACTAGATAACTTCTCAACACGTAAACTATATACACCCAAATCATCATCCATTAATGAAGTTAAATTCACACGATGGATTTTTCCATTCTCCAACTCCTCAATTGTCACACGGTCTGGTAGACGACCAATAGGTTTCCCATCCTTCAACCATTGTACTTTATCACGAGGAGTACGAGATAGTTCACACTCAAGGATGACTGGTTCATTGGTTACTTTGTCAACAGTCAAGTCAGTTAGTGGTCGTATAAATTCGAGTGGAACGCCTGGAAAATAGAGAAATCAAGAGGTATAGAGTGTTTGTGATTTGTGTTTATTTTTCATTTTCAATCAATGATGAGTATCATATTATACCTCTTGAAATGAAATTCGATGAAAGAGTATTTGGGGTTCTGCAGTAAATATCCAAGAAGTATTTCCTAGGTTCTAGTGAAAAGCAGTGATCAGTGGAGTTCAACCAGGTCTGTTGTGAGATAGTAACTGATGACAACGGTGGATGTGCCGCTCAATTTATTTGAAGTTAAACATTAACACCGTTGGATGCCGGCTGGTTCAGTTTTGTGGAGGTTAATTGTTCACGCTCGAGACCGATAGGTCCTGGGTTCTCATCACGCGTTCGGGATCGCAGGTGGGCACTGCTGAGGAGTCCCACAGTAGCACGAAACGGCGATCCAGTACTTTCAGGTCTTCCATGGTGGTCTAGCTTCAATTGATTCATCATCTCAACCACTTAAATATTCGATTCTTAACTGTTATTCAAAGATATATTCTGTAAATGATTTCATAATTATTTCATGGTAACCCACATATTTATTGTTGTCGGATAACTTTTATTTTTAAAGTTATATTTTTAGTTACACATACATTTTAACATATAAAGTCGCGGTTACAGACGGCCGGGTAAAAATATGTCTCATTTCCTTTCGTTTTCAATGCCATTACTGTTATTTCCTGTCAGTATTGTAAAATGATCTGCGCAAACTATACTAATTAAAGTGCTCACTTCATGAAAGTTAGAATAAATCATAGGAATAAACAATTTTGTCAATTTTTATAATTTAATAGTATCCGAAAAGCTCTGTGAATCTTAACAAATTATTCTATTAGTTTACCTTGAAGCATTTCTTCTTTCAAAATACAACGCTTCCGTTATTTAAACATGTTTTAGGAAGGAGCTAATATTATAAGTTAACATGGAGAGAAGTAGGCGGCATAACGTTGTTCCAGAATTCTTATTCCAGTTAGTTCTCTAAATATTTTGCATTGAATAGTCACTAGACGATTAAGTGACCGAAATGAATGAGGCTCGGAATTTTGTTCTTCAGGAACTTTATATAGTATCTCATAGTGATAAACATGACTCGTAAATGCAAAAAACACATGCATTGGAAGAACAAAAAAGGTGGGCTAGTGTCTGAAATTCTGAGCATATTCCAAAAACGTTTCGGCTGAAACGATAGGACATTTTCAGCAGTACAATTGCTCATCATCTGCTTGAGAATGGACACAATCGAAACTCTTTAAAATTCTTTAAGATATTAAAACAATGTAAGGTTTCTAATAGACTATGCTTTGCTGAGGCGGTGGCAATAAATAGATCAGAAGCTGTAAGTATAGGGTTGTGAAGACTGTTGAGCCGTTTTAAGTTGAACAACCACTGAAAACTTGGAAGCACTAGACAGTCGTTTAACTTTAGTATAGGGCTTATAAGCAGTGCACATCCACGACCGCGCATGCAGGAAGTTTTAGAGTTCGTGCATCTGGGGTTGAGTATATACATTGCCGTGGAGTCCTACATTAAGGTCAAACGACTATCCAGTGCTTACATGTTTTCAGTGGTTGCTTTACTTAAATCGGTTCAGGATTTCAATGAGATCAGAAACTACTTTATATCAGATGAAAGACACATCAATCACTCTCAATTTGATGTCATCCATCCATTTTCAGGACCTGAATTTCAGTTCCATATTACTTATTTGTTATTTGACTGTTAATCAGCTAATAAAATTTATATTTTAATAAAACACCAATTATGACATAGTGCTTTGATTTACAAAAGTCATTTTTTTTAAAGTCTCCTCTGTTGCTCTTTCTAAAATATGTATTAGCACAACAAATATAGACATCAATTAAAATAACTACTATAATCATCGACAATTTTCAGCTTAAATCAGTCCACCTCTATTTTGAAAAAAATTCGTAAAGATTTGTCAAATAAATTGTGTATACTGTGAAAATGAATCGCAGATAGAAGTAAAACCTAGGACGAGTATTTCGTACTACGTAGAACTTCAAAGTTTGACGTAAAGAAACCTAGTTCTAATTTTTAAGAGCCAAAATGTTATGCATTTCGTTACTGAGACCAGACAAAAACTCGGCAACGCGAAAGTCATAAAATTTAAAAAAAATTGCTATGATATGTAATGGATAAACATTAGAATTTTGACGATATTAATATCAGTTTAGTTACGAGCAAAGTATGCTGTGAAGATTATATTGGAAAAAACGTAATGTCAAGTAATAAAATATCAAAAATCCGAGGAAGATACAATCAAAAATAGACAACAAATAGAATGGAAGGAACATAAAATAGGAAAAAAGTTAAACCTCCAGCAGTTAGTTCCTACAATCACATTCTTCAACTGGACGCACAGCTGCATGAACTGCTGCTTCAGTCTATGCAACATCAATCATCTATTACTACTGACCGATCATTCTTACAGGTCAATCTAATAGGTGACATGCAATGATCACACTAGTACAAGTTTCTCGTAAGGACTTAGTCCATCCTACTCTCCAACTCAATTCCACCTGATTTGGATACATTCATCGTGGCCAATAGACAGATTAAATCGAAATCACTTGGAATTCGCTGCATATAGATAGACGCACAGACACCTGCACACACATGCATACAACTCTGAAACAAGTGTTATCACTTACCTAGTTGAACAGCGTTCGATGGTGAAGAAGGTTTACTCTTGCCAGCTTTATTCTCTGATGTTACACGGAACTCATAACTCACAAACTCTTGCAATTTATCAGTAGGAAGTGTGAAATGTGGTTCAGTGATTGTGAAGTCGGCACTCACGTCCTGCCATCGAGTTGAATCTTCAGGCTTCAATTCGATGTAGAAGTTTGTGACCGGTCCACTGGCAGACACTTGGTCGGTTGGTTGTTCCCACGTCAATTCTATCGTTTGATCTTTGATAGACGCCTTCGGTGGATTGACGACTGCCTTCACATTGACTGGACTCGATGGTGGACCTAGTGGTTTCAGAAAGCATTCAAATTACATTCAAAATGTAACTCACACTGTTAGATAATCAGTGACAATGTTATACACATATCTGTAACAAGGCATTTAAAACACGATCGACAATACGTAAGATCTCGGTCGAGCCAACGACTCATTTTGTGTTCAGTTGAACACATAAATCGTGGTTCAATGCCGTTATTTCTTATGAGTATTCACTAACTCTTAATCGAATCGTGAAACAGAGGTTGAATGAGTGATGCATCACATTTCCCATGTGTTTCACGAAATGCAAATAGGGTCAAACAAAGGACCACAATTAAAATGTACCTGTACAATCTCGTCGGCGTTCCTACAGTTGAATGATGTCAGTCAACATACTCCAGTAGGTGGTCAAAACAATCCACAATGCACAAATAGCTTAACTAAAACTAAGAAATAATCCATTATACAGTCACGATGCACAGAGCACTGCTGGAACAAAGAACGGTAAAATAACATTCCAACTAGTCCACATCATGGATTCATACAGTAGATGTTATCAGAAGTTCACCTACAGAACTAGAGACAGAAAAATCTACACTGTAGTCATCAACAAACTATTAAGTCAGACTCCTTAGATAGTGACAGTGTTTGACCGATACCCTGCTTTCAGATGGGTTTTATCGGGTTGTCTACACATCCACAAGCTTCTCAATCGCTCAAACTGAAAGGTGTTTCTGAACGCATTGGAGATTTTTCATCTCTCCTACATCAACAATATGAATTTATTGACAAGGAGTTCAGCGACTATTCTTTGGATGAAACAAACTCACCAGCATTAAATACAATTAAGAAATTTTTGCATCGAATCACTCAACCACAGTTTGCAGATCATACTCTAAAGTTTACAATTGAGACAAAACAGAGTGAAGAGTGACAAACTGCTCGCGTGCTAGAACATTTAATGCACATAGACGAATTGAGTCTATGCATCATCGATAACATTAAATAAAATCACCAACAAATCTACGTGTTTTCAACATGCCTGTGTTGTTGGAATATTGATCTATGTGAGTAGGTGAATGTACACCATGAAACTTGTAATAGATTTTTGGTGAGACCAGAGCTGTCTAAACGCTAAACAGACGTTCCAATAGTCTCATACTCATACTCAGCTCGACAACATTGTGTTTAGCGTACCTCAGCATAGACAGTTGAACGACTTAAGCAACTCTAAATTCATACATAGATCTCTGTGAGGAACCGTCTGACATTTTTCCTAACCGGAAATCAATGGACCTCAATGAGATTTTGGGTCGACTCAGTAATTGTCGCTACTCAATTCAGTTCACATTCAGAGCAGAGGTGAACGAGGAATTTCATTTTCCTTGTGTCCGGTTGAAAAAACTTCAAAATCAGTTGAAAGGTAAATTCAAGCATTGTCCGTTGGAAAGCCTTATCCAAGCACTTTTGTTGAGATCTATCGAGTAACAACATGCTTTGCCGACAAGGTCAATAGCCTCGAAAATTCAATCATAAACAAAACTATACAATACAAACACAAACTTACCATATTCCAACTTCGTCGAAACTGGACTCGTTTCAGCGAATTCCGACTGACCGACATCATTTTTAGCTGCAACACTAAACACATACGACTTGTTCACTTGCAATTTGTCTATAAGAGTATTCAATTCACTCGTCACTGTCACCGACCTACTCGCACGTTGATTTGACTCACGCATCTCGACAACGTAACTCAATCCATCACTAACTCCTACATCAGGATGAAGACCGAGGAATTCTGGTTCCGTCCAACTGAACAAAACACTCTCACCAGTGTTATCACTCGCAACTAAATTGCGAGGTACAGATGGTTTGTCCAATACAATCAACTCAATGCTCACTGTCACCTCGCCCAATTCATTACTGATGACCACACTGTACTCACCAGCATCTTCACGCTTCACCTTACTCACTGGAAGTGATGTCAGTCCGGACACCACGTCAGCCTTAAATCGTGGAGTCTGAGCTGATCCCAACTCCGCATCAGGACGTGTTCTTGGCCTCCATGACCAGGTCACTGTTGGTTTCGGACTGGCGACGAATGGTATTTCGAAGACGGCCGCCTCTCCTGCTTTCATGATGACTTTGTCAGAGAATGATTCCGACAGCTTCAGTGTTGGTGCAACTGTAAGTGGATAGAAAATTCAACAACTTTTTTCATTCCAATATTCAACATGTATTATTAGCGTTACTACTTACAATAATTTCAAACATAAGAAGAAAGGAGGCACTCTAGAAGACAATTATTTTGTTTCTGTTAAGAAAATTTAAATATACCAAATAAAAATGGGTCTTCAATAGTTAAATATAACTTCAGTTGAGAAATAAAATAAAGAATAATAAAATCGAGACTCCGTATGAGCTTTATTAACAGTAATTAATAACTCACTCTTCATATCCACTCGTGCTTCACTTGTCAAATTCTCTACTTTCACAGAATAAACACCTAGATCTTCCTCTGTCAATGGACTGAAGATAATTCGGTGAACTTTTCCATTCTCCAACTCTTCAACTTTTATTCTACTCGACAGTCTGCTGGGTAGTGCTTTTCCATCCTTAAACCATTGGATCTTTTCACGTGGAGTTCGAGATAGTTCACATTCAAGTATGACTGGTTCATTTGTCACTGCGCTGACAGTTATATCCGTCAGTGGGCGAATGAATTCTAGCGGTATACCTAGATGAAATGAATAACAACTCTATTAGAATATGGAAAAGAAGATTTTGCGCTTGCTACTACTCATGAAAGTGATACTGGTTTTGTTTTGAAATGTGATCGCATTAATAATAAACAAACCGAATATAGAAATGACTTGAAATCAATTAGGTATGATACTATTTGGTGAGTATTAAGCTTGAATGTAGCATTCCAGTAGTCTATTACACAAATCTAAATGCATTCAATACACAGATGGATTGTTAAATAAGGTAGTAGGCACATCCAAATGAGTCTCTCAACTATCCATCACTAGTGGTATATTCTGCCCATGACATTCAGATTCCGCATCCAAATATGGCTTCACTTCAAAATACCAATAAAGTGTGATACTCTGAGATCATTTTCCACATCTTTCAGTGATTCGGTGAGTAGCAAACATTGACATGGGTAGATTCCACACTGATACATTCATCCAGAACCACTTCTACATTACAGAATAATAAATAAATCTCAAACTCAATGACTATCACAGCTCCCAAACGCCCATTATTCGAATTTGATAATGTGCAAATTAACGATATTCATGTACAATTGAAAATTAGAAACATCAATGCCACCTGAAACCACTCATTATCTCGTTCGTCATAAAGACCACTGATATATAATTGCCAGATGATCTACCATTTATCTTTGGTTGGTAATCAGTCAGTTGGAAAAACGAAGTAACCTGGGACGTTCAGTAGTTAGTTCCCACAATCACATTCTTCAACTGGACGCACAGCTGCATGAACTGCTGCTTCAGTCTATGCAACATCAATCATCTATTACTACTGACCGATCATTCTTACAGGTCAATCTAATAGGCGACATGCAATGATCACACTAGTACAAGTTTCTCGTAAGGACTTAGTCCATCCTACTCTCCAACTCAATTCCACCTGATTTGGATACATTCATCGTGGCCAATAGACAGATTAAATCGAAATCACTTGGAATTCGCTGCATATAGATAGACGCACAGACACCTGCACACACATGCATACAACTCTGAAACAAGTGTTATCACTTACCTAGTTGAACAGCGTTCGATGGTGAAGAAGGTTTACTCTTGCCAGTTTTATTCTCTGATGTTACACGGAACTCATAACTCACAAACTCTTGCAATTTATCAGTAGGAAGTGTGAAGTGTGGTTCAGTGATTGTGAAGTCGGCACTCACGTCCTGCCATCGAGTTGAATCTTCAGGCTTCAATTCGATGTAGAAGTTTGTGACCGGTCCACTGGCAGACACTTGGTCGGTTGGTTGTTCCCACGTCAATTCTATCGTTTGATCTTTGATAGACGCCTTCGGTGGATTGACGACTGCCTTCACATTGACTGGACTCGATGGTGGACCTAGTGGTTTCAGAAAGCATTCAAATTACATTCAAAATGTAACTCACACTGTTAGACAATCAGTGACAATGTTATACACATATCTGTAACAAGGCATTTAAAACACGATCGACAATACGTAAGATCTCGGTCGAGCCAACGACTCATTTTGTGTTCAGTTGAACACATAAATCGTGGTTCAATGCCGTTATTTCTTATGAGTATTCACTAACTCTTAATCGAATCGTGAAACAGAGGTTGAATGAGTGATGCATCACATTTCCCATGTGTTTCACGAAATGCAAATAGGGTCAAACAAAGGACCACAATTAAAATGTACCTGTACAATCTCGTCGGCGTTCCTACAGTTGAATGATGTCAGTCAACATACTCCAGTAGGTGGTCAAAACAATCCACAATGCACAAATAGCTTAACTAAAACTAAGAAATAATCCATTATACAGTCACGATGCACAGAGCACTGCTGGAACAAAGAACGGTAAAATAACATTCCAACTAGTCCACATCATGGATTCATACAGTAGATGTTATCAGAAGTTCACCTACAGAACTAGAGACAGAAAAATCTACACTGTAGTCATCAACAAACTATTAAGTCAGACTCCTTAGATAGTGACAGTGTTTGACCGATACCCTGCTTTCAGATGGGTTTTATCGGGTTGTCTACACATCCACAAGCTTCTCAATCGCTCAAACTGAAAGGTGTTTCTGAACGCATTGGAGATTTTTCATCTCTCCTACATCAACAATATGAATTTATTGACAAGGAGTTCAGCGACTATTCTTTGGATGAAACAAACTCACCAGCATTAAATACAATTAAGAAATTTTTGCATCGAATCACTCAACCACAGTTTGCAGATCATACTCTAAAGTTTACAATTGAGACAAAACAGAGTGAAGAGTGACAAACTGCTCGCGTGCTAGAACATTTAATGCACATAGACGAATTGAGTCTATGCATCATCGATAACATTAAATAAAATCACCAACAAATCTACGTGTTTTCAACATGCCTGTGTTGTTGGAATATTGATCTATGTGAGTAGGTGAATGTACACCATGAAACTTGTAATAGATTTTTGGTGAGACCAGAGCTGTTTAAACGCTAAACAGACGTTCCAATAGTCTCATACTCATACTCAGCTCGACAACATTGTGTTTAGCGTACCTCAGCATAGACAGTTGAACGACTTAAGCAACTCTAAATTCATACATAGATCTCTGTGAGGAACCGTCTGACATTTTTCCTAACCGGAAATCAATGGACCTCAATGAGATTTTGGGTCGACTCAGTAATTGTCGCTACTCAATTCAGTTCACATTCAGAGCAGAGGTGAACGAGGAATTTCATTTTCCTTGTGTCCGGTTGAAAAAACTTCAAAATCAGTTGAAAGGTAAATTCAAGCATTGTCCGTTGGAAAGCCTTATCCAAGCACTTTTGTTGAGATCTATCGAGTAACAACATGCTTTGCCGACAAGGTCAATAGCCTCGAAAATTCAATCATAAACAAAACTATACAATACAAACACAAACTTACCATATTCCAACTTCGTCGAAACTGGACTCGTTTCAGCGAATTCCGACTGACCGACATCATTTTTAGCTGCAACACTAAACACATACGACTTGTTCACTTGCAATTTGTCTATAAGAGTATTCAATTCACTCGTCACTGTCACCGACCTACTCGCACGTTGATTTGACTCACGCATCTCGACAACGTAACTCAATCCATCACTAACTCCTACATCAGGATGAAGACCGAGGAATTCTGGTTCCGTCCAACTGAACAAAGCACTCTCACCAGTGTTATCACTCGCAACTAAATTGCGAGGTACAGATGGTTTGTCCAATACAATCAACTCAATGCTCACTGTCACCTCGCCCAATTCATTACTGATGACCACACTGTACTCACCAGCATCTTCACGCTTCACCTTACTCACTGGAAGTGATGTCAGTCCGGACACCACGTCAGCCTTAAATCGTGGAGTCTGAGCTGATCCCAACTCCGCATCAGGACGTGTTCTTGGCCTCCATGACCAGGTCACTGTTGGTTTCGGACTGGCGACGAATGGTATTTCGAAGACGGCCGCCTCTCCTGCTTTCATGATGACTTTGTCAGAGAATGATTCCGACAGCTTCAGTGTTGGTGCAACTGTAAGTGGATAGAAAATTCAACAACTTTTTCATTCCAATATTCAACATGTATTATTAGCGTTACTACTTACAATAATTTCAAACATAAGAAGAAAGGAGGCACTCTAGAAGACAATTATTTTGTTTCTGTTAAGAAAATTTAAATATACCAAATAAAAATGGGTCTTCAATAGTTAAATATAACTTCAGTTGAGAAATAAAATAAAGAATAATAAAATCGAGACTCCGTATGAGCTTTATTAACAGTAATTAATAACTCACTCTTCATATCCACTCGTGCTTCACTTGTCAAATTCTCTACTTTCACAGAATAAACACCTAGATCTTCCTCTGTCAATGGACTGAAGATAATTCGGTGAACTTTTCCATTCTCCAACTCTTCAACTTTTATTCTACTCGACAGTCTGCTGGGTAGTGCTTTTCCATCCTTAAACCATTGGATCTTTTCACGTGGAGTTCGAGATAGTTCACATTCAAGTATGACTGGTTCATTTGTCACTGCGCTGACAGTTATATCCGTCAGTGGGCGAATGAATTCTAGCGGTATACCTAGATGAAATGAATAACAACGCTTTTAGTATTCGTAGTGTATTTTTTTTTAAATTTAAACGCTGTCTTTCATGACCTAATTATTGGTTATATTTGTTTATTTTATTTCAAACTCTTAATGCTTTTCCATATTCCTGAATTTTGTTTATTCACTGTATTCTGATTGTAAATTCTAACCTGAACTATTGACTCTGACCTTTTTTTGAATTTTTATTTAGTACATTATTGATTAACATCGCCTAAATTCGGATTTGTTTAAAGCAATCATTACTTTCCTGTGATCATACCTACCTAATTCTATTGAATTCGATGGTAATGACGGATGACTTTTGCCTTCTTCATTTTCAGCAATAACACGAAATTCATAACTGACAAATTCTTGCAAGTTATCAGTTGGCAGAATTGCATCAGGTTCAGTAATAGTGAAATCAGCAGATACATCTTGCCATGTTTTGGAATTTGATGGTTTTAATTCTATATAAAAATTAGTGACTGGAATATCATCAGGTTGTTGCCAATTTATATGAAGTTTAGATTTTGAAGATGGACTTTCTGGTGGAATTATAATAACTTTTATATTGACAGGAGTTGAAGGAGCTAAAATGAAATTAAAAATCGTTTTTAATTGTTATCCTTTAATTAGAAAAAATATTAGTGGATAATCTGCCGATGATGAGATTGATTCATTCTGTTTGATGTTAACTGAACTACTGTATTGAAAGTACAATAACCTGATTACTTAAGTAAAAAATAGATGTGTGAAATTTATTGACGAGATGTGTTTCTGTAACATAACGTTTAAACATCGGTCGCACAAACATTAGTGGGAGCTTATACAGTGAATCACGGTTAAATAAAGAATAAAATGAAGTACAACAGTTAGCCAGTATAAAATAAGCTCATAAACCGTAAAAGAGATTTATGAAGCGTCTAGTATAAACCATAAAATATCTTTGAAAAAGACATAGTCCATACAGGGTACTTGAGGATTTGATTAACAACAATCATATAACAGGTATACGAGTATTTGACACAGATACATTTTGATCAGAATTGGGGTTTGTGGAGATTGTAGTAATTTTAATAGTTGAATTCATGGGTCGATGTAATCTAGACCACCATTGAAAACCTTGAAGCAGTGAATGGTCATTTCGTCCTAGTGTGGGACTCCTCAGCAGTGCACATCCACGACCCCCCACGCCCAAATGGAACCCAGGACCTTCGGTCTGGCGCGCGAACACTCAACCATTGAACTACTGAGTCAGCATTCAACGGGGTTTATGTCTAACTTCAATCGATCCATGATCTTGCTCAACCATTCGTCCATTGTCTGAAGTAGATACCTGTCTCTACCCGACACGGAGTGAACTCCATATGTCACGAATCATGAATTCAACTATTAAAATTACTACAATCTCCAAAAACCCCTTATTCTGATGATAATCATCATGTGCTCACTAGTAACTCGCTTCAAGATAATTTCCTGAAGTTCTATTGAGAAATATTGGACTGCATAAAACTGAGAGATCTCCATGGATCAAACTAAAAAACACCTTCATTTAATTCATAATTGCTTGCAGTGTAGTGATCTAGTTCTAGATTAGTTCAGGAAGTTTTGAGTACTCACTTCTGAGATATTCCACGCTAAAATAAAATAGGTGTACAGATCCAGGTAACTAAAATTGAGGTCATTCTAATACGAGTACTATATACAAATTGAATTAATCTTTAAAAAAAGAACCAATCCATTTAAGCTCTTCCTTTGAATTATTAATTTATAATTATAATTATAGAGTTGAAATTAACCGATTATGGGTTTCTTCTATACTCCTAAAATAGTGGATGGTGAGGGTAACAAATTTTAATCACAGTCTCATCATTGTTGTTCAAATTATAAAACCAAATAAGAATTTATTGAAGAAAATATTCTCTACTCATATAAAATTCGATTTTTTGGACAATTACATCTGAAACTTTATTGAAGAAGATTGTTTAAAAGAGACAATGTCTCATGATCAAGTTGATTATCTGAAAGTGGGTCAGTTATTACTTATCTTTTTAATTTCTATGAATGAGAATGGTCAACATGAAAATAGATTTTATGAATCAATCCTTATAATATGCCATATTTTTTATAGAAAATAGAACGTAATGAGATTAAAGCGAGACTTAATAGTCTTAGATTCATTCCTTGATGGGAATATCAGTAAGGATCAATCTGAACTTATATACATAATCGAACCAACGGTCTAATGCTTCCTTATTCCCAATAGTTATCAGTCTACAATGTAAAGCATCTTCAAATTATAAAAAAAAGGTACGAAAAGTATATAAAAATATTATTACAATGTATAACTAACCAGTCGGTTTTGAACATTCTGGAGGTTTTACCTAAAAATTTAAAATAAATTTTAATAATAAATAATGAGAATAGTAATTAGCATATCAAATAATATACTACTCTAATCAATTAGTATTCACATTTAAATTACAGCCAATAAACAAACATATAATAATAAAAAAGCATGAATAAATAACACCAAATAGTTATGTAACATAATAATAGTTTATTCATCATGCTTAAACAACAAATGTAATCACCATCACCATTGATATATATATTTAAGAAAATGTAAAAAGCGTATCCTGTTTGAATGTGTTACATAATACATCATTTTATTTCATGCATAATGTTTATCAAGGTTATCATTAAGATAAGTAATGTGTAGATAAAGAACAAATTGTAACGTCAAACAAGTCTGTGTTATTATTCATATTAATTGATCAGTTATTGATTTTAAAGAAAAATAAGAAGAAGAAGAAGAAAGATTGAATCAGTGAAGAGTTCTATTTACGGGGGATTCATTTTCAAGACTGTACAATCACAAGTATAAGTACATATTTCTCAGGATGACAATAATAATAATAATAATAATAATAAACTTCTGTTAGACATGGTAACAATGAGGTAGAATAAACAAAGGTATGGAAAAAACTTTTTTTTTTAAATAATCAAGGAAACTAATAATTGTTAAAGACTTAAATGTCCATTGTAAAGATAGATAGGGAAATTATCGCTAGGAAAGAATGGTTTAGCATGATAAAATATAATCAGAAGGATAAAAGACACAAAAAAATAAATAAACGAATTAGGTATAAAAGATTTATGAAAAAGATGGAAGGGGGAAGTAGATAACGTAAAGGAAGAAGAGTATTATCATCCTAAAAAATAAGTATATATATATGAGTGTACAGGATTGAAAATGAATTCGACGAAATATGAACTCTTCACTCAATCAATCTTTCTTATTTAATGTCTCAATGGGGTGTATTACGTTGATTAAAAAAAACGCACAAAAAAACAACAGAGAAGATATTTAGTTTATAATTAGAAAGTTCAGTTTTATTCATGTTTATTTAATTTTGACAAAATCATGTTAACTTATAAAATATTAAGATAAGATATAAATATTGTGCTGATTCATTCAATGAACATTTATTCAACTTAAACGATATAGTAAACAATATAGTTTTTTTAAGTTATCTAAAGGTATTCATGAATACTTTGATATATTTCGTGGAGTGTTCATAATCGTAAAATGAAATCATTTGAAAATAATAATTAATATATTTCAATGGAAATTTATAAACAATATGGATTAGAAACAATGATGTTTACTAGAAGAGAAAACACAGTTATTAGAGAATAAGAAGAAACAATTGATCAATAGTAGGAGGAATATGAATCAACGAACTATCATAGTATTTTCAATAGTTGAAATCATGAGTCATTTGAAGCTAAGCCACCATGGAAAATCTGGAAGCACTGGACAGCCATTTTGTCTAAGGATGGGACTCCTCAGCAGTGCGCATACATGATCCCGCCCCCCTCGATATTTCAACCCAGGGCCTATAAGTTTCGCACAAGGGCGCTTAATCACTAGACCACTAGATCACGCAGGAGGCGGGATCGTGGATACGCACTGCTGAGGAGTCTCATACAAAGACGAAACGGCTGTCCAGTGCTTCCAGGTTTTCCATGGTAATCCAGGTTCAATTGACTCATGATTTCAATTAATGAAACTTCTAAAAATCTCAACAAAAGCCTTTTGATAATATCATACTGTTGTTCAAATTGTTAAATAAGATAAACGAAGATTTTTTTCAGAAAAAAATTCAAAAAGATTTGGATAGAAAAAAAGTGGACTTCATGGTAATTACATATATGTCCTCAAACGACAAAATATTAGATAATAAACTATTAGGATATAATACAAGATAAACGGATTAATATTACAGATACGAAGTTAGGATAATAAACTGGGACAAACAGGAATAAAGAAGACAAGGAAAGAATAAGGAAGAAATATGAGGAAGTGAAGTCACGTGAATGATATGAAAAGTCAAAATAAGGTAACCGATAAAAAAGGCAAAGTAAAGCAGAAGAAAAAAAGAAATTAATATAGAAAAACTGAAAATAAAAACACACAAAAATTAAAAATTTGGAAAGAAAAAGAAAAAATACACAAACAATGAAAAATAAAAAATCAGATAAGGAAAAACAGACAGAAAATACATTCTAAAACAAACATTAAGATCAAGTGAATAAGTCACAAGTTACCAGGTGAACAATCCATGACAAGTGAAATGTCGTCTCACAAAAATTCAGAGAAGAAACAAACAGTCTCAGAATCACATTTATCCAAACACTAATACAATGCAAATGCATGATGTTTGTTAGGAGATGAGACTGAAGGAGCGTACTAGACAACTTGTTAACTAACGGGACATGCATGCAATAAGAGGCGCAACATCTGACAGTTTCCACGATAAAACCTCGAAAAATTCACCAGTTATTTCAAAACCGACTGAAGCGGAAGAACTTGCCATGCCACTAAGCCTAAGGCTGTGCATTGTGTGTATGCACATATCAGTAACTCGCCTCAGAAGGAACTTCTTCAGCACTGACAACGTCAGACAGAGAAGGAGTAGTCGAGGAGACAACACCAGAAGCGACAGCGTCAGTGGTAGGACGTGTTACAGCTTCAACCTGTTCCGTTTCGTACACATCATAGACCGTCTCCTCCAGTGGAACAGCCTCACTGACAACACGTTCTTCAGCTGAGGACGTCAGGGATTCCATACGAGGTGACACCTCATCCACGGTCAAAGTCACCTGCTCCACCTCCATGGCAAAGTCTTCTGTCGCTGAGACCACGCTCTTCTCCTCCGTCACACCTAAGACCGAGACTGTGTCCGATTCCACTGGGGTCTCGTCCACCACAGCCTCCTTCACTGACACCAACTCAACCGTCTCCACCTCCACTTGCGTTTCGGAAACTGCAACACCTACTTCGCTCGCTCCATCGTCTCTGCGACCGACTCCTTCTCCACCTCCTGTACAACCCGCTCCTCCATCTTAACAGTCACTTTCTCCTTGGATTCCGCCACCTGCTCAACAACCAACGTCTCCTGCTCCGCCACACTACCAGATTCCTCTGTCACTCCAAATGTGCTATTCATGACCGTCACCTCTACCACTCCTTTGCTAACAGTTGAGACCGGGAATGTCTCCGATACCACTGGGGTCTCGTCCACCACAGCCTCCTTCACTGATAACTTCTCACGTGTTGCCGCTTCAAAAGGCTTTACAGAAACCGCCACACCCACTTCATTCGACTGCTCCACAACACGAGCACTATCCTGACGGTCGGATTCTTCCAACTCACCAACACCCTCTGAAACCCACTCCATGGTCTGTGACACAGACTCCTTCTCTTCTTCAACAATGACCTCGGCGGTCTTCGCCGTCATTGTGTCTCCGGCTTCCGTTACCTGCTGGTATACAAAAGAACGACATTATGAATATGACGTGTTTGTTTCAAGTGTCAGCATTCGGGAAACAAAATCAAGCGGTGGGATCAAACTGACATCTTATCAGAGGCGACAGGATGCGAAAGTACTACACATAAGTCTTTTAAACACTAAGCACTGTCTAACACACTTCACTAATCACCTCTTACACATTCACTTGACAAGAAACTCAGAGCAACACTTATCATCCATGATTCAGTCAGCTTCACAGATGTCGCTTATAACCGACGTCAACGCAGCACTATCACATACAAACTTTTCACCGGATTCAAACACTTAAAATTATCAGTGTCACATACTAAAGGCAACATCATGAGAGAATGGGTTCAGCAACCAACTATGCAACACCGAAATACAATCAAACCTGTCATTCTTTCAGGCAATTCCACACACGACAAGGTGTCCTCATCTATACCCTCTATTTAGCCAATCGTCATTCTTCACACACAGAACAACATCAACAAAACCACATGCAAGTCAATTATATTGTCTTCCACAGACAATCCACCAACGCTAAACACTTTCGTTCCTCATCATTAAAAATCCTATATCTACACACCACAACACAAAGACGACATACCGATATCAGACATGGAACGGTTCTAACCTGTCGACATCTTTATCATTCATGCACATCACCACTATTAAGCACAAACAGTCATCATCTAAAACCGATTATCTAGACATTTATTTATCGGTGGATTTTGCAGCTACACATGCTCCCATCACTTGAATATCGAAATCACACACAACTCAATGACAGATTACTCATCAGCTTCACAATCAGAAAATCAACCACCATATCACATTTGATAAATGACAACCAACAATACCGATCAAGTGGAAAAGAGTTAATATTTACCGGAAAACCAAATGTCAGATCGAACAATTCAGTAAATGTTACCTATAATACTAACAATAAATCCATTCCAATTCACAACACCATCATCAACCACAACAACAACAACAACAGCAACAACAACAACAAAATACCACAAACAAACACGTTTCAAACACAACATCCAACAAATGGCAGTCATATGGAGTAGGCCACAAATACATTCTCTCACAAACACTAAGATCAAGTGAGTAGGTCACAAGTTACCAGGTGAACAATCCATGACAAGTGAAATGTCGTCTCACAAAAATTCAGAGAAGAAACAAACAGTCTCAGAATCACATTTATCCAAACACTAATACAATGCAAATGCATGATGTTTGTTAGGAGATGAGACTGAAGGAGCGTACTAGACAACTTGTTAACTAACGGGACATGCATGCAATAAGAGGCGCAACATCTGACAGTTTCCACGATAAAACCTCGAAAAATTCACCAGTTATTTCAAAACCGACTGAAGCGGAAGAACTTGCCATGCCACTAAGCCTAAGGCTGTGCATTGTGTGTATGCACATATCAGTAACTCGCCTCAGAAGGAACTTCTTCAGCACTGACAACGTCAGACAGAGAAGGAGTAGTCGAGGAGACAACACCAGAAGCGACAGCGTCAGTGGTAGGACGTGTTACAGCTTCAACCTGTTCCGTTTCGTACACATCATAGACCGTCTCCTCCAGTGGAACAGCCTCACTGACAACACGTTCTTCAGCTGAGGACGTCAGGGATTCCATACGAGGTGACACCTCATCCACGGTCAAAGTCACCTGCTCCACCTCCATGGCAAAGTCTTCTGTCGCTGAGACCACGCTCTTCTCCTCCGTCACACCTAAGACCGAGACTGTGTCCGATTCCACTGGGGTCTCGTCCACCACAGCCTCCTTCACTGACACCAACTCAACCGTCTCCACCTCCACTTGCGTTTCGGAAACTGCAACACCTACTTCGCTCGGCTGCTCCACAACACGAGCACTATCCTGACGGTCGGATTCTTCCAACTCACCAACACCCTCTGAAACCCACTCCATGGTCTGTGACACAGACTCCTTCCCTTCTTCAACAATGACCTCGGCGGTCTTCGCCGTCATTGTGTCTCCGGCTTCCGTTACCTGCTGGTATACAAAAGAACGACATTATGAATATGACATGTTTGTTTCAAGTGTCAGCATTCGGGAAACAAAATCAAGCGGTGGGATCAAACTGACATCTTATCAGAGGCGACAGGATGCGAAAGTACTACACATAAGTCTTTTAAACACTAAGCACTGTCTAACACACTTCACTAATCACCTCTTACACATTCACTTGACAAGAAACTCAGAGCAACACTTATCATCCATGATTCAGTCAGCTTCACAGATGTCGCTTATAACCGACGTCAACGCAGCACTATCACATACAAACTTTTCACCGGATTCAAACACTTAAAATTATCAGTGTCACATACTAAAGGCAACATCATGAGAGAATGGGTTCAGCAACCAACTATGCAACACCGAAATACAATCAAACCTGTCATTCTTTCAGGCAATTCCACACACGACAAGGTGTCCTCATCTATACCCTCTATTTAGCCAATCGTCATTCTTCACACACAGAACAACATCAACAAAACCACATGCAAGTCAATTATATTGTCTTCCACAGACAATCCACCAACGCTAAACACTTTCGTTCCTCATCATTAAAAATCCTATATCTACACACCACAACACAAAGACGACATACAGATATCAGACATGGAACGGTTCTAACCTGTCGACATCTTTATCATTCATGCACATCACCACTATTAAGCACAAACAGTCATCATCTAAAACCGATTATCTAGACATTTATTTATCGGTGGATTTTGCAGCTACACATGCTCCCATCACTTGAATATCGAAATCACACACAACTCAATGACAGATTACTCATCAGCTTCACAATCAGAAAATCAACCACCATATCACATTTGATAAATGACAACCAACAATACCGATCAAGTGGAAAAGAGTTAATATTTACCGGAAAACCAAATGTCAGATCGAACAATTCAGTAAATGTTACCTATAATACTAACAATAAATTCATTCCAATTCACAACACCATCATCAACCACAACCACAACAACAACAGCAACAACAACAAAAACAACAGCAACAACAACAACAAAATACCACAAACAAACACGTTTCAAACACAACATCCAACAAATGGCAGTCATATGGAGTAGGCCACAAATACATTCTCTCACAAACACTAAGATCAAGTGAATAGGTCACAAGTTACCAGGTGAACAATCCATGACAAGTGAAATGTCGTCTCACAAAAATTCAGAGAAGAAACAAACAGTCTCAGAATCACATTTATCCAAACACTAATACAATGCAAATGCATGATGTTTGTTAGGAGATGAGACTGAAGGAGCGTACTAGACAACTTGTTAACTAACGGGACATGCATGCAATAAGAGGCGCAACATCTGACAGTTTCCACGATAAAACCTCGAAAAATTCACCAGTTATTTCAAAACCGACTGAAGCGGAAGAACTTGCCATGCCACTAAGCCTAAGGCTGTGCATTGTGTGTATGCACATATCAGTAACTCGCCTCAGAAGGAACTTCTTCAGCACTGACAACGTCAGACAGAGAAGGAGTAGTCGAGGAGACAACACCAGAAGCGACAGCGTCAGTGGTAGGACGTGTTACAGCTTCAACCTGTTCCGTTTCGTACACATCATAGACCGTCTCCTCCAGTGGAACAGCCTCACTGACAACACGTTCTTCAGCTGAGGACGTCAGGGATTCCATACGAGGTGACACCTCATCCACGGTCAAAGTCACCTGCTCCACCTCCATGGCAAAGTCTTCTGTCGCTGAGACCACGCTCTTCTCCTCCGTCACACCTAAGACCGAGACTGTGTCCGATTCCACTGGGGTCTCGTCCACCACAGCCTCCTTCACTGACACCAACTCAACCGTCTCCACCTCCACTTGCGTTTCGGAAACTGCAACACCTACTTCGCTCGGCTGCTCCACAACACGAGCACTATCCTGACGGTCGGATTCTTCCAACTCACCAACACCCTCTGAAACCCACTCCATGGTCTGTGACACAGACTCCTTCCCTTCTTCAACAATGACCTCGGCGGTCTTCGCCGTCATTGTGTCTCCGGCTTCCGTTACCTGCTGGTATACAAAAGAACGACATTATGAATATGACGTGTTTGTTTCAAGTGTCAGCATTCGGGAAACAAAATCAAGCGGTGGGATCAAACTGACATCTTATCAGAGGCGACAGGATGCGAAAGTACTACACATAAGTCTTTTAAACACTAAGCACTGTCTAACACACTTCACTAATCACCTCTTACACATTCACTTGACAAGAAACTCAGAGCAACACTTATCATCCATGATTCAGTCAGCTTCACAGATGTCGCTTATAACCGACGTCAACGCAGCACTATCACATACAAACTTTTCACCGGATTCAAACACTTAAAATTATCAGTGTCACATACTAAAGGCAACATCATGAGAGAATGGGTTCAGCAACCAACTATGCAACACCGAAATACAATCAAACCTGTCATTCTTTCAGGCAATTCCACACACGACAAGGTGTCCTCATCTATACCCTCTATTTAGCCAATCGTCATTCTTCACACACAGAACAACATCAACAAAACCACATGCAAGTCAATTATATTGTCTTCCACAGACAATCCACCAACGCTAAACACTTTCGTTCCTCATCATTAAAAATCCTATATCTACACACCACAACACAAAGACGACATACCGATATCAGACATGGAACGGTTCTAACCTGTCGACATCTTTATCATTCATGCACATCACCACTATTAAGCACAAACAGTCATCATCTAAAACCGATTATCTAGACATTTATTTATCGGTGGATTTTGCAGCTACACATGCTCCCATCACTTGAATATCGAAATCACACACAACTCAATGACAGATTACTCATCAGCTTCACAATCAGAAAATCAACCACCATATCACATTTGATAAATGACAACCAACAATACCGATCAAGTGGAAAAGAGTTAATATTTACCGGAAAACCAAATGTCAGATCGAACAATTCAGTAAATGTTACCTATAATACTAACAATAAATTCATTCCAATTCACAACACCATCATCAACCACAACCACAACAACAACAGCAACAACAACAAAAACAACAGCAACAACAACAACAACAAAATACCACAAACAAACACGTTTCAAACACAACATCCAACAAATGGCAGTCATATGGAGTAGGCCACAAATACATTCTCTCACAAACACTAAGATCAAGTGAATAGGTCACAAGTTACCAGGTGAACAATCCATGACAAGTGAAATGTCGTCTCACAAAAATTCAGAGAAGAAACAAACAGTCTCAGAATCACATTTATCCAAACACTAATACAATGCAAATGCATGATGTTTGTTAGGAGATGAGACTGAAGGAGCGTACTAGACAACTTGTTAACTAACGGGACATGCATGCAATAAGAGGCGCAACATCTGACAGTTTCCACGATAAAACCTCGAAAAATTCACCAGTTATTTCAAAACCGACTGAAGCGGAAGAACTTGCCATGCCACTAAGCCTAAGGCTGTGCATTGTGTGTATGCACATATCAGTAACTCGCCTCAGAAGGAACTTCTTCAGCACTGACAACGTCAGACAGAGAAGGAGTAGTCGAGGAGACAACACCAGAAGCGACAGCGTCAGTGGTAGGACGTGTTACAGCTTCAACCTGTTCCGTTTCGTACACATCATAGACCGTCTCCTCCAGTGGAACAGCCTCACTGACAACACGTTCTTCAGCTGAGGACGTCAGGGATTCCATACGAGGTGACACCTCATCCACGGTCAAAGTCACCTGCTCCACCTCCATGGCAAAGTCTTCTGTCGCTGAGACCACGCTCTTCTCCTCCGTCACACCTAAGACCGAGACTGTGTCCGATTCCACTGGGGTCTCGTCCACCACAGCCTCCTTCACTGACACCAACTCAACCGTCTCCACCTCCACTTGCGTTTCGGAAACTGCAACACCTACTTCGCTCGGCTGCTCCACAACACGAGCACTATCCTGACGGTCGGATTCTTCCAACTCACCAACACCCTCTGAAACCCACTCCATGGTCTGTGACACAGACTCCTTCCCTTCTTCAACAATGACCTCGGCGGTCTTCGCCGTCATTGTGTCTCCGGCTTCCGTTACCTGCTGGTATACAAAAGAACGACATTATGAATATGACGTGTTTGTTTCAAGTGTCAGCATTCGGGAAACAAAATCAAGCGGTGGGATCAAACTGACATCTTATCAGAGGCGACAGGATGCGAAAGTACTACACATAAGTCTTTTAAACACTAAGCACTGTCTAACACACTTCACTAATCACCTCTTACACATTCACTTGACAAGAAACTCAGAGCAACACTTATCATCCATGATTCAGTCAGCTTCACAGATGTCGCTTATAACCGACGTCAACGCAGCACTATCACATACAAACTTTTCACCGGATTCAAACACTTAAAATTATCAGTGTCACATACTAAAGGCAACATCATGAGAGAATGGGTTCAGCAACCAACTATGCAACACCGAAATACAATCAAACCTGTCATTCTTTCAGGCAATTCCACACACGACAAGGTGTCCTCATCTATACCCTCTATTTAGCCAATCGTCATTCTTCACACACAGAACAACATCAACAAAACCACATGCAAGTCAATTATATTGTCTTCCACAGACAATCCACCAACGCTAAACACTTTCGTTCCTCATCATTAAAAATCCTATATCTACACACCACAACACAAAGACGACATACCGATATCAGACATGGAACGGTTCTAACCTGTCGACATCTTTATCATTCATGCACATCACCACTATTAAGCACAAACAGTCATCATCTAAAACCGATTATCTAGACATTTATTTATCGGTGGATTTTGCAGCTACACATGCTCCCATCACTTGAATATCGAAATCACACACAACTCAATGACAGATTACTCATCAGCTTCACAATCAGAAAATCAACCACCATATCACATTTGATAAATGACAACCAACAATACCGATCAAGTGGAAAAGAGTTAATATTTACCGGAAAACCAAATGTCAGATCGAACAATTCAGTAAATGTTACCTATAATACTAACAATAAATTCATTCCAATTCACAACACCATCATCAACCACAACCACAACAACAACAGCAACAACAACAAAAACAACAGCAACAACAACAACAACAAAATACCACAAACAAACACGTTTCAAACACAACATCCAACAAATGGCAGTCATATGGAGTAGGCCACAAATACATTCTCTCACAAACACTAAGATCAAGTGAGTAGGTCACAAGTTACCAGGTGAACAATCCATGACAAGTGAAATGTCGTCTCACAAAAATTCAGAGAAGAAACAAACAGTCTCAGAATCACATTTATCCAAACACTAATACAATGCAAATGCATGATGTTTGTTAGGAGATGAGACTGAAGGAGCGTACTAGACAACTTGTTAACTAACGGGACATGCATGCAATAAGAGGCGCAACATCTGACAGTTTCCACGATAAAACCTCGAAAAATTCACCAGTTATTTCAAAACCGACTGAAGCGGAAGAACTTGCCATGCCACTAAGCCTAAGGCTGTGCATTGTGTGTATGCACATATCAGTAACTCGCCTCAGAAGGAACTTCTTCAGCACTGACAACGTCAGACAGAGAAGGAGTAGTCGAGGAGACAACACCAGAAGCGACAGCGTCAGTGGTAGGACGTGTTACAGCTTCAACCTGTTCCGTTTCGTACACATCATAGACCGTCTCCTCCAGTGGAACAGCCTCACTGACAACACGTTCTTCAGCTGAGGACGTCAGGGATTCCATACGAGGTGACACCTCATCCACGGTCAAAGTCACCTGCTCCACCTCCATGGCAAAGTCTTCTGTCGCTGAGACCACGCTCTTCTCCTCCGTCACACCTAAGACCGAGACTGTGTCCGATTCCACTGGGGTCTCGTCCACCACAGCCTCCTTCACTGACACCAACTCAACCGTCTCCACCTCCACTTGCGTTTCGGAAACTGCAACACCTACTTCGCTCGGCTGCTCCACAACACGAGCACTATCCTGACGGTCGGATTCTTCCAACTCACCAACACCCTCTGAAACCCACTCCATGGTCTGTGACACAGACTCCTTCCCTTCTTCAACAATGACCTCGACGGTCTTCGCCGTCATTGTGTCTCCGGCTTCCGTTACCTGCTGGTATACAAAAGAACGACATTATGAATATGACGTGTTTGTTTCAAGTGTCAGCATTCGGGAAACAAAATCAAGCGGTGGGATCAAACTGACATCTTATCAGAGGCGACAGGATGCGAAAGTACTACACATAAGTCTTTTAAACACTAAGCACTGTCTAACACACTTCACTAATCACCTCTTACACATTCACTTGACAAGAAACTCAGAGCAACACTTATCATCCATGATTCAGTCAGCTTCACAGATGTCGCTTATAACCGACGTCAACGCAGCACTATCACATACAAACTTTTCACCGGATTCAAACACTTAAAATTATCAGTGTCACATACTAAAGGCAACATCATGAGAGAATGGGTTCAGCAACCAACTATGCAACACCGAAATACAATCAAACCTGTCATTCTTTCAGGCAATTCCACACACGACAAGGTGTCCTCATCTATACCCTCTATTTAGCCAATCGTCATTCTTCACACACAGAACAACATCAACAAAACCACATGCAAGTCAATTATATTGTCTTCCACAGACAATCCACCAACGCTAAACACTTTCGTTCCTCATCATTAAAAATCCTATATCTACACACCACAACACAAAGACGACATACCGATATCAGACATGGAACGGTTCTAACCTGTCGACATCTTTATCATTCATGCACATCACCACTATTAAGCACAAACAGTCATCATCTAAAACCGATTATCTAGACATTTATTTATCGGTGGATTTTGCAGCTACACATGCTCCCATCACTTGAATATCGAAATCACACACAACTCAATGACAGATTACTCATCAGCTTCACAATCAGAAAATCAACCACCATATCACATTTGATAAATGACAACCAACAATACCGATCAAGTGGAAAAGAGTTAATATTTACCGGAAAACCAAATGTCAGATCGAACAATTCAGTAAATGTTACCTATAATACTAACAATAAATCCATTCCAATTCACAACACCATCATCAACCACAACCACAACAACAACAGCAACAACAACAAAAACAACAGCAACAACAACAACAAAATACCACAAACAAACACGTTTCAAACACAACATCCAACAAATGGCAGTCATATGGAGTAGGCCACAAATACATTCTCTCACAAACACTAAGATCAAGTGAATAGGTCACAAGTTACCAGGTGAACAATCCATGACAAGTGAAATGTCGTCTCACAAAAATTCAGAGAAGAAACAAACAGTCTCAGAATCACATTTATCCAAACACTAATACAATGCAAATGCATGATGTTTGTTAGGAGATGAGACTGAAGGAGCGTACTAGACAACTTGTTAACTAACGGGACATGCATGCAATAAGAGGCGCAACATCTGACAGTTTCCACGATAAAACCTCGAAAAATTCACCAGTTATTTCAAAACCGACTGAAGCGGAAGAACTTGCCATGCCACTAAGCCTAAGGCTGTGCATTGTGTGTATGCACATATCAGTAACTCGCCTCAGAAGGAACTTCTTCAGCACTGACAACGTCAGACAGAGAAGGAGTAGTCGAGGAGACAACACCAGAAGCGACAGCGTCAGTGGTAGGACGTGTTACAGCTTCAACCTGTTCCGTTTCGTACACATCATAGACCGTCTCCTCCAGTGGAACAGCCTCACTGACAACACGTTCTTCAGCTGAGGACGTCAGGGATTCCATACGAGGTGACACCTCATCCACGGTCAAAGTCACCTGCTCCACCTCCATGGCAAAGTCTTCTGTCGCTGAGACCACGCTCTTCTCCTCCGTCACACCTAAGACCGAGACTGTGTCCGATTCCACTGGGGTCTCGTCCACCACAGCCTCCTTCACTGACACCAACTCAACCGTCTCCACCTCCACTTGCGTTTCGGAAACTGCAACACCTACTTCGCTCGGCTGCTCCACAACACGAGCACTATCCTGACGGTCGGATTCTTCCAACTCACCAACACCCTCTGAAACCCACTCCATGGTCTGTGACACAGACTCCTTCCCTTCTTCAACAATGACCTCGGCGGTCTTCGCCGTCATTGTGTCTCCGGCTTCCGTTACCTGCTGGTATACAAAAGAACGACATTATGAATATGACGTGTTTGTTTCAAGTGTCAGCATTCGGGAAACAAAATCAAGCGGTGGGATCAAACTGACATCTTATCAGAGGCGACAGGATGCGAAAGTACTACACATAAGTCTTTTAAACACTAAGCACTGTCTAACACACTTCACTAATCACCTCTTACACATTCACTTGACAAGAAACTCAGAGCAACACTTATCATCCATGATTCAGTCAGCTTCACAGATGTCGCTTATAACCGACGTCAACGCAGCACTATCACATACAAACTTTTCACCGGATTCAAACACTTAAAATTATCAGTGTCACATACTAAAGGCAACATCATGAGAGAATGGGTTCAGCAACCAACTATGCAACACCGAAATACAATCAAACCTGTCATTCTTTCAGGCAATTCCACACACGACAAGGTGTCCTCATCTATACCCTCTATTTAGCCAATCGTCATTCTTCACACACAGAACAACATCAACAAAACCACATGCAAGTCAATTATATTGTCTTCCACAGACAATCCACCAACGCTAAACACTTTCGTTCCTCATCATTAAAAATCCTATATCTACACACCACAACACAAAGACGACATACCGATATCAGACATGGAACGGTTCTAACCTGTCGACATCTTTATCATTCATGCACATCACCACTATTAAGCACAAACAGTCATCATCTAAAACCGATTATCTAGACATTTATTTATCGGTGGATTTTGCAGCTACACATGCTCCCATCACTTGAATATCGAAATCACACACAACTCAATGACAGATTACTCATCAGCTTCACAATCAGAAAATCAACCACCATATCACATTTGATAAATGACAACCAACAATACCGATCAAGTGGAAAAGAGTTAATATTTACCGGAAAACCAAATGTCAGATCGAACAATTCAGTAAATGTTACCTATAATACTAACAATAAATTCATTCCAATTCACAACACCATCATCAACCACAACCACAACAACAACAGCAACAACAACAAAAACAACAGCAACAACAACAACAAAATACCACAAACAAACACGTTTCAAACACAACATCCAACAAATGGCAGTCATATGGAGTAGGCCACAAATACATTCTCTCACAAACACTAAGATCAAGTGAATAGGTCACAAGTTACCAGGTGAACAATCCATGACAAGTGAAATGTCGTCTCACAAAAATTCAGAGAAGAAACAAACAGTCTCAGAATCACATTTATCCAAACACTAATACAATGCAAATGCATGATGTTTGTTAGGAGATGAGACTGAAGGAGCGTACTAGACAACTTGTTAACTAACGGGACATGCATGCAATAAGAGGCGCAACATCTGACAGTTTCCACGATAAAACCTCGAAAAATTCACCAGTTATTTCAAAACCGACTGAAGCGGAAGAACTTGCCATGCCACTAAGCCTAAGGCTGTGCATTGTGTGTATGCACATATCAGTAACTCGCCTCAGAAGGAACTTCTTCAGCACTGACAACGTCAGACAGAGAAGGAGTAGTCGAGGAGACAACACCAGAAGCGACAGCGTCAGTGGTAGGACGTGTTACAGCTTCAACCTGTTCCGTTTCGTACACATCATAGACCGTCTCCTCCAGTGGAACAGCCTCACTGACAACACGTTCTTCAGCTGAGGACGTCAGGGATTCCATACGAGGTGACACCTCATCCACGGTCAAAGTCACCTGCTCCACCTCCATGGCAAAGTCTTCTGTCGCTGAGACCACGCTCTTCTCCTCCGTCACACCTAAGACCGAGACTGTGTCCGATTCCACTGGGGTCTCGTCCACCACAGCCTCCTTCACTGACACCAACTCAACCGTCTCCACCTCCACTTGCGTTTCGGAAACTGCAACACCTACTTCGCTCGGCTGCTCCACAACACGAGCACTATCCTGACGGTCGGATTCTTCCAACTCACCAACACCCTCTGAAACCCACTCCATGGTCTGTGACACAGACTCCTTCCCTTCTTCAACAATGACCTCGGCGGTCTTCGCCGTCATTGTGTCTCCGGCTTCCGTTACCTGCTGGTATACAAAAGAACGACATTATGAATATGACGTGTTTGTTTCAAGTGTCAGCATTCGGGAAACAAAATCAAGCGGTGGGATCAAACTGACATCTTATCAGAGGCGACAGGATGCGAAAGTACTACACATAAGTCTTTTAAACACTAAGCACTGTCTAACACACTTCACTAATCACCTCTTACACATTCACTTGACAAGAAACTCAGAGCAACACTTATCATCCATGATTCAGTCAGCTTCACAGATGTCGCTTATAACCGACGTCAACGCAGCACTATCACATACAAACTTTTCACCGGATTCAAACACTTAAAATTATCAGTGTCACATACTAAAGGCAACATCATGAGAGAATGGGTTCAGCAACCAACTATGCAACACCGAAATACAATCAAACCTGTCATTCTTTCAGGCAATTCCACACACGACAAGGTGTCCTCATCTATACCCTCTATTTAGCCAATCGTCATTCTTCACACACAGAACAACATCAACAAAACCACATGCAAGTCAATTATATTGTCTTCCACAGACAATCCACCAACGCTAAACACTTTCGTTCCTCATCATTAAAAATCCTATATCTACACACCACAACACAAAGACGACATACCGATATCAGACATGGAACGGTTCTAACCTGTCGACATCTTTATCATTCATGCACATCACCACTATTAAGCACAAACAGTCATCATCTAAAACCGATTATCTAGACATTTATTTATCGGTGGATTTTGCAGCTACACATGCTCCCATCACTTGAATATCGAAATCACACACAACTCAATGACAGATTACTCATCAGCTTCAAAATCAGAAAATCAACCACCATATCACATTTGATAAATGACAACCAACAATACCGATCAAGTGGAAAAGAGTTAATATTTACCGGAAAACCAAATGTCAGATCGAACAATTCAGTAAATGTTACCTATAATACTAACAATAAATCCATTCCAATTCACAACACCATCATCAACCACAACAACAACAACAACAGCAACAACAACAACAAAATACCACAAACAAACACGTTTCAAACACAACATCCAACAAATGGCAGTCATATGGAGTAGGCCACAAATACATTCTCTCACAAACACTAAGATCAAGTGAGTAGGTCACAAGTTACCAGGTGAACAATCCATGACAAGTGAAATGTCGTCTCACAAAAATTCAGAGAAGAAACAAACAGTCTCAGAATCACATTTATCCAAACACTAATACAATGCAAATGCATGATGTTTGTTAGGAGATGAGACTGAAGGAGCGTACTAGACAACTTGTTAACTAACGGGACATGCATGCAATAAGAGGCGCAACATCTGACAGTTTCCACGATAAAACCTCGAAAAATTCACCAGTTATTTCAAAACCGACTGAAGCGGAAGAACTTGCCATGCCACTAAGCCTAAGGCTGTGCATTGTGTGTATGCACATATCAGTAACTCGCCTCAGAAGGAACTTCTTCAGCACTGACAACGTCAGACAGAGAAGGAGTAGTCGAGGAGACAACACCAGAAGCGACAGCGTCAGTGGTAGGACGTGTTACAGCTTCAACCTGTTCCGTTTCGTACACATCATAGACCGTCTCCTCCAGTGGAACAGCCTCACTGACAACACGTTCTTCAGCTGAGGACGTCAGGGATTCCATACGAGGTGACACCTCATCCACGGTCAAAGTCACCTGCTCCACCTCCATGGCAAAGTCTTCTGTCGCTGAGACCACGCTCTTCTCCTCCGTCACACCTAAGACCGAGACTGTGTCCGATTCCACTGGGGTCTCGTCCACCACAGCCTCCTTCACTGACACCAACTCAACCGTCTCCACCTCCACTTGCGTTTCGGAAACTGCAACACCTACTTCGCTCGGCTGCTCCACAACACGAGCACTATCCTGACGGTCGGATTCTTCCAACTCACCAACACCCTCTGAAACCCACTCCATGGTCTGTGACACAGACTCCTTCCCTTCTTCAACAATGACCTCGGCGGTCTTCGCCGTCATTGTGTCTCCGGCTTCCGTTACCTGCTGGTATACAAAAGAACGACATTATGAATATGACGTGTTTGTTTCAAGTGTCAGCATTCGGGAAACAAAATCAAGCGGTGGGATCAAACTGACATCTTATCAGAGGCGACAGGATGCGAAAGTACTACACATAAGTCTTTTAAACACTAAGCACTGTCTAACACACTTCACTAATCACCTCTTACACATTCACTTGACAAGAAACTCAGAGCAACACTTATCATCCATGATTCAGTCAGCTTCACAGATGTCGCTTATAACCGACGTCAACGCAGCACTATCACATACAAACTTTTCACCGGATTCAAACACTTAAAATTATCAGTGTCACATACTAAAGGCAACATCATGAGAGAATGGGTTCAGCAACCAACTATGCAACACCGAAATACAATCAAACCTGTCATTCTTTCAGGCAATTCCACACACGACAAGGTGTCCTCATCTATACCCTCTATTTAGCCAATCGTCATTCTTCACACACAGAACAACATCAACAAAACCACATGCAAGTCAATTATATTGTCTTCCACAGACAATCCACCAACGCTAAACACTTTCGTTCCTCATCATTAAAAATCCTATATCTACACACCACAACACAAAGACGACATACAGATATCAGACATGGAACGGTTCTAACCTGTCGACATCTTTATCATTCATGCACATCACCACTATTAAGCACAAACAGTCATCATCTAAAACCGATTATCTAGACATTTATTTATCGGTGGATTTTGCAGCTACACATGCTCCCATCACTTGAATATCGAAATCACACACAACTCAATGACAGATTACTCATCAGCTTCACAATCAGAAAATCAACCACCATATCACATTTGATAAATGACAACCAACAATACCGATCAAGTGGAAAAGAGTTAATATTTACCGGAAAACCAAATGTCAGATCGAACAATTCAGTAAATGTTACCTATAATACTAACAATAAATCCATTCCAATTCACAACACCATCATCAACCACAACCACAACAACAACAGCAACAACAACAAAAACAACAGCAACAACAACAACAAAATACCACAAACAAACACGTTTCAAACACAACATCCAACAAATGGCAGTCATATGGAGTAGGCCACAAATACATTCTCTCACAAACACTAAGATCAAGTGAGTAGGTCACA
Source organism: Schistosoma haematobium (assembly GCF_000699445.3). NCBI lineage: Eukaryota > Metazoa > Platyhelminthes > Trematoda > Strigeidida > Schistosomatidae > Schistosoma > Schistosoma haematobium. Next base: position 7,007,135 of record NC_067195.1, read on the forward strand.
AGTTACCAGGTGAACAATCCATGACAAGTGAAATGTCGTCTCACAAAAATTCAGAGAAGAAACAAACAGTCTCAGAATCACATTTATCCAAACACTAATACAATGCAAATGCATGATGTTTGTTAGGAGATGAGACTGAAGGAGCGTACTAGACAACTTGTTAACTAACGGGACATGCATGCAATAAGAGGCGCAACATCTGACAGTTTCCACGATAAAACCTCGAAAAATTCACCAGTTATTTCAAAACCGACTGAAGCGGAAGAACTTGCCATGCCACTAAGCCTAAGGCTGTGCGTTGTGTGTATGCACATATCAGTAACTCGCCTCAGAAGGAACTTCTTCAGCACTGACAACGTCAGACAGAGAAGGAGTAGTCGAGGAGACAACACCAGAAGCGACAGCGTCAGTGGTAGGACGTGTTACAGCTTCAACCTGTTCCGTTTCGTACACATCATAGACCGTCTCCTCCAGTGGAACAGCCTCACTGACAACACGTTCTTCAGCTGAGGACGTCAGGGATTCCATACGAGGTGACACCTCATCCACGGTCAAAGTCACCTGCTCCACCTCCATGGCAAAGTCTTCTGTCGCTGAGACCACGCTCTTCTCCTCCGTCACACCTAAGACCGAGACTGTGTCCGATTCCACTGGGGTCTCGTCCACCACAGCCTCCTTCACTGACACCAACTCAACCGTCTCCACCTCCACTTGCGTTTCGGAAACTGCAACACCTACTTCGCTCGGCTGCTCCACAACACGAGCACTATCCTGACGGTCGGATTCTTCCAACTCACCAACACCCTCTGAAACCCACTCCATGGTCTGTGACACAGACTCCTTCCCTTCTTCAACAATGACCTCGGCGGTCTTCGCCGTCATTGTGTCTCCGGCTTCCGTTACCTGCTGGTATACAAAAGAACGACATTATGAATATGACGTGTTTGTTTCAAGTGTCAGCATTCGGGAAACAAAATCAAGCGGTGGGATCAAACTGACATCTTATCAGAGGCGACAGGATGCGAAAGTACTACACATAAGTCTTTTAAACACTAAGCACTGTCTAACACACTTCACTAATCACCTCTTACACATTCACTTGACAAGAAACTCAGAGCAACACTTATCATCCATGATTCAGTCAGCTTCACAGATGTCGCTTATAACCGACGTCAACGCAGCACTATCACATACAAACTTTTCACCGGATTCAAACACTTAAAATTATCAGTGTCACATACTAAAGGCAACATCATGAGAGAATGGGTTCAGCAACCAACTATGCAACACCGAAATACAATCAAACCTGTCATTCTTTCAGGCAATTCCACACACGACAAGGTGTCCTCATCTATACCCTCTATTTAGCCAATCGTCATTCTTCACACACAGAACAACATCAACAAAACCACATGCAAGTCAATTATATTGTCTTCCACAGACAATCCACCAACGCTAAACACTTTCGTTCCTCATCATTAAAAATCCTATATCTACACACCACAACACAAAGACGACATACCGATATCAGACATGGAACGGTTCTAACCTGTCGACATCTTTATCATTCATGCACATCACCACTATTAAGCACAAACAGTCATCATCTAAAACCGATTATCTAGACATTTATTTATCGGTGGATTTTGCAGCTACACATGCTCCCATCACTTGAATATCGAAATCACACACAACTCAATGACAGATTACTCATCAGCTTCACAATCAGAAAATCAACCACCATATCACATTTGATAAATGACAACCAACAATACCGATCAAGTGGAAAAGAGTTAATATTTACCGGAAAACCAAATGTCAGATCGAACAATTCAGTAAATGTTACCTATAATACTAACAATAAATCCATTCCAATTCACAACACCATCATCAACCACAACCACAACAACAACAGCAACAACAACAAAAACAACAGCAACAACAACAACAAAATACCACAAACAAACACGTTTCAAACACAACATCCAACAAATGGCAGTCATATGGAGTAGGCCACAAATACATTCTCTCACAAACACTAAGATCAAGTGAATAGGTCACAAGTTACCAGGTGAACAATCCATGACAAGTGAAATGTCGTCTCACAAAAATTCAGAGAAGAAACAAACAGTCTCAGAATCACATTTATCCAAACACTAATACAATGCAAATGCATGATGTTTGTTAGGAGATGAGACTGAAGGAGCGTACTAGACAACTTGTTAACTAACGGGACATGCATGCAATAAGAGGCGCAACATCTGACAGTTTCCACGATAAAACCTCGAAAAATTCACCAGTTATTTCAAAACCGACTGAAGCGGAAGAACTTGCCATGCCACTAAGCCTAAGGCTGTGCATTGTGTGTATGCACATATCAGTAACTCGCCTCAGAAGGAACTTCTTCAGCACTGACAACGTCAGACAGAGAAGGAGTAGTCGAGGAGACAACACCAGAAGCGACAGCGTCAGTGGTAGGACGTGTTACAGCTTCAACCTGTTCCGTTTCGTACACATCATAGACCGTCTCCTCCAGTGGAACAGCCTCACTGACAACACGTTCTTCAGCTGAGGACGTCAGGGATTCCATACGAGGTGACACCTCATCCACGGTCAAAGTCACCTGCTCCACCTCCATGGCAAAGTCTTCTGTCGCTGAGACCACGCTCTTCTCCTCCGTCACACCTAAGACCGAGACTGTGTCCGATTCCACTGGGGTCTCGTCCACCACAGCCTCCTTCACTGACACCAACTCAACCGTCTCCACCTCCACTTGCGTTTCGGAAACTGCAACACCTACTTCGCTCGGCTGCTCCACAACACGAGCACTATCCTGACGGTCGGATTCTTCCAACTCACCAACACCCTCTGAAACCCACTCCATCGTCTCTGCGACCGACTCCTTCTCCACCTCCTGTGCAACCCGCTTCTCCATCTTAACAGTCACTATCTCCTTGGATACCGCCACCTGCTCAACAACCAACGTCTCCTGCTCCGCCACACTACCAGATTCCTCTGTCACTCCAACTGTGCTCTTCATGTCCGTCCGCTCTACCACTCCTTTGCTAAGAGTTGAGACCGGGACTGTCTCCGATTCCACTGGGGTCTCGTCCACCACAGCCTCCTTCACTGCGACCTTCTCTGACGTCTCCGTTTTCTTTGGCTTATCGGTTATATCTTCAAGTTTTGTGGGATGGTGTTTTTCTTCCATCTTCATGGTTTTGATTTCTTCTTGAACTGGTTTTGTGCTTACCTCTTTCATGTCATCTTTTGTGTCATTACTTTGCACTTTTGTTTTTTGTTCGGTCGAATCTGAACTGATAGGTGCTATTGATTGTTGATCTTCTTTTTCATTGGATTTCTCTTTTTCTTCCTGTGTTGTGACCTTGGCATCGAGAGCTTTTATTTCGGTTATATTTACGTCTGAACCCGCGGCTAAAGAAACGTCATGTAAAGAAATTTCTGTGACACTTGGGATCGACTGAGCCTTGCCAGCTTCCTCTACGCTTATACTTGTTTCATCAATGCTCACAGAATCATGAGGTATAAGAACATCCAATACAACTACATGTGTTGGTGTAACTCCTTCATCGAGCAATAACTCATCATCACTAATCTCTAGCGGTTCTTCCAAACTTATTTCGAATTCAGTCTCCTCTATGATATGTTCATAAATCGCCGCTTGTGGTATTTCTGGAAGAGTTTCAATCATTGAATACATTTCCGTTTTTTCAGTTTGCACTATATTAACAACTACTTCTTGTTTAAGTAACTCTACACCTTCGACCGTAGATACAACTGCTTTATCACCTGAAATATCAGTAACAACGTTCAAAACATCTTCAACAATTGGTTCTTTCTGATCTTCTGACTCTAAAATTGTAGGTTCTTTTCTTACCTCTACCAATACAAATACTTCAGTTTGACTAACAGCCGTACCAACAGTATTCTGGACTTCGACAGAATAAATTCCTGAATCTTCAGGAAATGCTTCAGATATTGTTAATTCACAAACACCTGTTTCTGGGGTATAGAACATTACAACATCCGTTACGTCTGGTTGAAGTATATTTCCATTATGTTTCCAAATCACTTCTTCAGGTTGAGGATTTCCTTTAACAGTAGCTGTTAAATAAATTTCTTCACCTTCAGAAATATTTAATGGTGTTAACTCGTGAACAAAAATTGGTGAAATGAAATTGTCCTCTTTTTCAACAGCTGGTGATTCAATGAAGATGTTCATAAAAATAAAAAGAATAAACAAAAAAATTATTCATTGATACCTTATAAAATTAATTAAATGAAAAGCATTTCATAAAATAACAATTATAAAATAAAATAGTCATAAAACATTAGGTAAGCTTCGACAACAAGGAACTAAAAAAGGAAGAATATCATATAAAGAAAAAGAAATCAAGGAAAAGCACAAAGACATTCTACAACAAACTGAGAAAAAGCGACAGGACGTAATAAGAAAAAAGGAAAAACCACGAAAATAACAGTGATTAAAAATAGAAAAGCTCGAAGTGTAATGAAGCAAAAGGGCGAGAAAAATATAGAGAGGATATTGCGATAAATTAATATGAAAACCAATCAAAGTAACTACCGAAAAGAACAATCCAGTATACTCAGCATTATCAGTGATTACCACCACTTAACGTGGTCAATCAATATACTCAGTGAAATCCCTCTCACAACATAAATTTTGAAAGTTCAATTAAGTGATTCTTGTGCTCTGTCTCACTGTAACATAATTTTCCACAAGTCCAAATGATCTAGAGAAATGGTAGAAACTAGAAATCACTGTAAAGTTACTTCTTATTAACTGCTTATCACCTCATCTTAGTTCATTTCACTCACCTTCAATTGTAACAATTGAGCCAGATGAAATTGTTTTGGTCATTTGTTGTTTGGTCTCAGCTTCAATCACCTCACCATGAACTTTGCAAGTGTATTCACCAGAATCCGATGGAACCACTTGATGTACTATTAGACGAGCTACTCCACTATCTTCAAAATAGATCATTTCATTGCGATCAGATTGAGTTAATTCCTTGCCATCAACTTCCCAGACAACTTGAATTGGTTTTAAATCTGCTTGAATTTGACATTCCAGTCTACAAATAAATATAATAATGGAATACTCGTTTGTGTTTCAATGCATCATGTTTTCGACATTTCGATTGATAACAGTGTAATATGAGACTAGGTACCTAATGGTCAATGCATTCGTCATTCACTAATTATCAACATTCAGTTGAGATCGAACTCAACATCATACACGTCCTGTGCAACATGTATATTTCAATAGACATCTATGAAGTTGAAATTCACATAGTTGAATGATAAATACTAGATTCGAAGTGCATCGTAAAAATCAACATCGATGCATATCCATTTGTCCCATGAATTCCATATACGAACGGAACACAATCTGGTCACTGCTCCTACTCATCACATACAACACATTTCTACATTGTTCATTTTCACTAATAAAGTGTCTCAACTAATCTATCCACTTCTAACCAATTACTTGTGTGAGTTGTTTGCGACAACTTATCAATCAACCAAGGAAATTCTCACTCAATTTTAATTTCACAATTATCATATTTAACATTTACATATCCCACATCAACAACAAAAACGCGTTTGGTTAGATGTTGCATATGTCAGTATTGTTCAGGTCAGGCCAGGTCAGTTCGGTCCGGTTGGTTACATTATCATCCAAACTTTTTGGTGGTTTCAATCAAGCACTTTCACATTCCAGTCAATTCAATTGGCAATTTTTACTGGCTGTATGAACTTTCTTCCAAGGATGGCTGTTCTCCTTACGATTCACACGAATTAGTCAAACACACAGATTAAAACTGGTGTCTCAAGCCACGATTCTATTACGCTGCGTATTAATCGATATCACGTCATCATCAATATTACATGAGAAAAAAGTAAACGCAAGACGATAACTCACTCAAGATCCTTATGGTCTTGTACAATGTGGATATTCGGTGTTACTGGTTGTAAGAAGGTGAGAACCTTCTCAGTTACTGTTGGCACAACTTCTGTCGTTTCAGGAACTGATTTCAAAGAACAAAACAAATTGAAATTTATTCACATTGTTTATATCACATTACAAGATGGAAGAGATCACTGACAGATTTATGCGAAAACACATTTCAACATAATCATCAAGCTATAATAACGAGTATATTAAGTGGAGTTTGTCCAACGACTGGTCGACTGACTGCTTGACAAATGTGCTTGTGTGTTGTGAATAGCAAACTCACTAATCTCTACACATACACACACACACATTCACTCTGAACATTCAACCAATCACACCAACAACGTGACCAGACCATAATTTCTGTCCACCAATATTCCCTCGTTGTTCGCTGTAATCACCATCGTAAAACAAAAAAAAGGCTAACTGCCTTCTAACAATGTGAATAGAAAATTCCCAAACCACTGAGGAGTAATCGATATCTGCTAATAACACTTTTGATAACGGCTTAGATGTAGTTCTAGTGAATCGGACCCTCCACATCAACTAAACACTAGTTATTTTCTCAAATTACACCATGTTCCTTCCTATATATAGACCAGTTAACAGAAACATTATTGGACTGGATGGAAAGGAATTTACTGAAGTTCCTAAACAGTATTTTTACAAATGTCTTAAACCGACAGACTCAACGATAACACGGGTGTACGTTCCACTCAAACATGTACAACAGACGGCTTTAAAGAATCTCTCTCTCATAAATGAAAACATAATCATGACAGAATATATATATATATATCTAAATGGACATAAGAGAACACATCAGGATGACTGAGGAGCTATTGGCGAACTGAATTGTGTACTAATCAGTGCAAATAAATCCCTTCAGGAATCTGGATAACCAGGTTGATAGGACCTACCGCAATAACTCATCATGTTAGACCAATTAACGACACAGGACTTATGGCAAACACATTGTACTGGAAATGTTCTTCCATGGTTCCGATAACACATACACCAAGAATTTCCCTACACTTAACTGTCTCACTACCTATGGTCGACACAAATATATACAACCTGTCAACAGAAACGTCAACAACTCTAAAACATTACGTGGGATTCGACGACCACTGCATCAATCCTTCCAAACAACATAAGGGTTTGGTTAGGAATGCCCATAAATGCAGTAGCACACTGATGGCATTCTTTGACATTATAGCCTTATTAAGGTGACTTGAACTAAACTTGGCAAGCGAATAATAATAATAATAATAAACTTTATACCACCCAGTCAGTCACCAATGTAAAAAAATTCAAAATCACACAAAGAACCAATGTCAAAGATGTATTGAGCTCATCCATCTGAGACTAACAATGTGTGTCCGATTCAATAATCAAGTGTTGAAACAGACAAAAAGAATGTCAATTAGATCACTGATATCCAGACTCGTTGTGGAAGAAGTAGTGCACAGACTCGAAGATTTAATTTCACCACTGATCAAGACAACTATTTGGACCCTCTATGTGGATGTGGATAGCATGCTCATCACCGCCAAACAGAATGTGCTGAAAAGTACCCACAATTCAATTAATAACATCTTCGATGACATAAAATTCACAATGGGAATGCAGGCGAACAACTAAATAACCTTCCTTCACGTTCCGATCGCCAGAATCAATACAGGACTGAAAAATCTGGTGTTTCGCAACACAACGTAAACACACCAAACTATCGACTACAATCGTAACAAATCAGACACTCACAAGGTCAACTAAGTTCAAGGCCTACTCAATAGGTTGAAGATACACTGCAGTACAACTACCTACCAGACATAGACATGAAAAGTGCACCTAATGATTATTGTTTGGAGTAAAGGATTGCTAAAAACCCTATTCAATCAGAAAATGCTTGTCACATTCAGCACTAGACACGAAATCAGGGGTGAACTCCAACAGACGGATTGTCGTTTCAAATATAAAATTCATATCATAGATTACAACAAGATTTTCGTGGCTGTTAGCAGTAGGCGTGATCCACAAGCTAAAAGAATCACTCCAATCGTTACCATCTAAATCAGAGGAGGCAACAGTACGAGAAGATAATGCAAATATTATTCACAAAACTGATTGTTCCGACTGCAAACAACATCACATCAGTGAAGTGGTCATCCTCTTCATCTTCACATTCGCCTATATCAATGCAAATCGCATACCTATCAAAAGTCACCACTTATCTTAAACAACATCAATTCGGTCGTGTAGACTACTGTGCACACAACTTCGACTGCGAAATCTTTCTCATGTTTGAGTCAGTCAACTCTAAATATACCGGAACGTTTCTGGATGCTCAACTGCATCCCATTCACCAAATAGTTAGCACACAGTAAGAGATACAATTTATTAACTAACTAAAAGAATGATAAACAACAATGATGTCAGGAATCAGGTGAAAGGGAGAGATGATAAGTAAGTGGCTATTGTAATGATTTAACCTGAACAATCCAGTATACTCAGCATTATCAGTGATTACCACCACTTAACGTGGTCAATCAATATACTCAGTGAAATCCCTCTCACAACATAAATTTTGAAAGTTCAATTAAGTGATTCTTGTGCTCTGTCTCACTGTAACATAATTTTCCACAAGTCCAAATGATCTAGAGAAATGGTAGAAACTAGAAATCACTGTAAAGTTACTTCTTATTAACTGCTTATCACCTCATCTTAGTTCATTTCACTCACCTTCAATTGTAACAATTGAGCCAGATGAAATTGTTTTGGTCATTTGTTGTTTGGTCTCAGCTTCAATCACCTCACCATGAACTTTGCAAGTGTATTCACCAGAATCCGATGGAACCACTTGATGTACTATTAGACGAGCTACTCCACTATCTTCAAAATAGATCATTTCATTGCGATCAGATTGAGTTAATTCCTTGCCATCAACTTCCCAGACAACTTGAATTGGTTTTAAATCTGCTTGAATTTGACATTCCAGTCTACAAATAAATATAATAATGGAATACTCGTTTGTGTTTCAATGCATCATGTTTTCGACATTTCGATTGATAACAGTGTAATATGAGACTAGGTACCTAATGGTCAATGCATTCGTCATTCACTAATTATCAACATTCAGTTGAGATCGAACTCAACATCATACACGTCCTGTGCAACATGTATATTTCAATAGACATCTATGAAGTTGAAATTCACATAGTTGAATGATAAATACTAGATTCGAAGTGCATCGTAAAAATCAACATCGATGCATATCCATTTGTCCCATGAATTCCATATACGAACGGAACACAATCTGGTCACTGCTCCTACTCATCACATACAACACATTTCTACATTGTTCATTTTCACTAATAAAGTGTCTCAACTAATCTATCCACTTCTAACCAATTACTTGTGTGAGTTGTTTGCGACAACTTATCAATCAACCAAGGAAATTCTCACTCAATTTTAATTTCACAATTATCATATTTAACATTTACATATCCCACATCAACAACAAAAACGCGTTTGGTTAGATGTTGCATATGTCAGTATTGTTCAGGTCAGGCCAGGTCAGTTCGGTCCGGTTGGTTACATTATCATCCAAACTTTTTGGTGGTTTCAATCAAGCACTTTCACATTCCAGTCAATTCAATTGGCAATTTTTACTGGCTGTATGAACTTTCTTCCAAGGATGGCTGTTCTCCTTACGATTCACACGAATTAGTCAAACACACAGATTAAAACTGGTGTCTCAAGCCACGATTCTATTACGCTGCGTATTAATCGATATCACGTCATCATCAATATTACATGAGAAAAAGTAAACGCAAGACGATAACTCACTCAAGATCCTTATGGTCTTGTACAATGTGGATATTCGGTGTTACTGGTTGTAAGAAGGTGAGAACCTTCTCAGTTACTGTTGGCACAACTTCTGTCGTTTCAGGAACTGATTTCAAAGAACAAAACAAATTGAAATTTATTCACATTGTTTATATCACATTACAAGATGGAAGAGATCACTGACAGATTTATGCGAAAACACATTTCAACATAATCATCAAGCTATAATAACGAGTATATTAAGTGGAGTTTGTCCAACGACTGGTCGACTGACTGCTTGACAAATGTGCTTGTGTGTTGTGAATAGCAAACTCACTAATCTCTACACATACACACACACACATTCACTCTGAACATTCAACCAATCACACCAACAACGTGACCAGACCATAATTTCTGTCCACCAATATTCCCTCGTTGTTCGCTGTAATCACCATCGTAAAACAAAACAAAAGGCTAACTGCCTTCTAACAATGTGAATAGAAAATTCCCAAACCACTGAGGAGTAATCGATATCTGCTAATAACACTTTTGATAACGGCTTAGATGTAGTTCTAGTGAATCGGACCCTCCACATCAACTAAACACTAGTTATTTTCTCAAATTACACCATGTTCCTTCCTATATATAGACCAGTTAACAGAAACATTATTGGACTGGATGGAAAGGAATTTACTGAAGTTCCTAAACAGTATTTTTACAAATGTCTTAAACCGACAGACTCAACGATAACACGGGTGTACGTTCCACTCAAACATGTACAACAGACGGCTTTAAAGAATCTCTCTCTCATAAATGAAAACATAATCATGACAGAATATATATATATATATAAATGGACATAAGAGAACACATCAGGATGACTGAGGAGCTATTGGCGAACTGAATGGTGTACTAATCAGTGCAAATAAATCCCTTCAGGAATCTGGATAACCAGGTTGATAGGACCTACCGCAATAACTCATCATGTTAGACCAATTAACGACACAGGACTTATGGCAAACACATTGTACTGGAAATGTTCTTCCATGGTTCCGATAACACATACACCAAGAATTCCCCTACACTTAACTGTCTCACTACCTATGGTCGACACAAATATATACAATCTGTCAACAGAAACGTCAACAACTCTAAAACATTACGTGGGATTCGACGACCACTGCATCAATCCTTCCAAACAACATAAGGGTTTGGTTAGGAATGACCATAAATGCAGTAGCACACTGATGGCATTCTTTGACATTATAGCCTTATTAAGGTGACTTGAACTAAACTTGGCAAGCGAATAATAATAATAATAATAAACTTTATACCACCCAGTCAGTCACCAATGTAAAAAAATTCAAAATCACACAAAGAACCAATGTCAAAGATGTATTGAGCTCATCCATCTGAGACTAACAATGTGTGTCCGATTCAATAATCAAGTGTTGAAACAGACAAAAAGAATGTCAATTAGATCACTGATATCCAGACTCGTTGTGGAAGAAGTAGTGCACAGACTCGAAGATTTAATTTCACCACTGATCAAGACAACTATTTGGACCCTCTATGTGGATGTGGATAGCATGCTCATCACCGCCAAACAGAATGTGCTGAAAAGTACCCACAATTCAATTAATAACATCTTCGATGACATAAAATTCACAATGGGAATGCAGGCGAACAACTAAATAACCTTCCTTCACGTTCCGATCGCCAGAATCAATACAGGACTGAAAAATCTGGTGTTTCGCAACACAACGCAAACACACCAAACTATCGACTACAATCGTAACAAATCAGACACTCACAAGGTCAACTAAGTTCAAGGCCTACTCAATAGGTTGAAGATACACTGCAGTACAACTACCTACCAGACATAGACATGAAAAGTGCACCTAATGATTATTGTTTGGAGTAAAGGATTGCTAAAAACCCTATTCAATCAGAAAATGCTTGTCACATTCAGCACTAGACACGAAATCAGGGGTGAACTCCAACAGACGGATTGTCGTTTCAAATATAAAATTCATATCATAGATTACAACAAGATTTTCGTGGCTGTTAGCAGTAGGCGTGATCCACAAGCTAAAAGAATCACTCCAATCGTTACCATCTAAATCAGAGGAGGCAACAGTACGAGAAGATAATGCAAATATTATTCACAAAACTGATTGTTCCGACTGCAAACAACATCACATCAGTGAAGTGGTCATCCTCTTCATCTTCACATTCGCCTATATCAATGCAAATCGCATACCTATCAAAAGTCACCACTTATCTTAAACAACATCAATTCGGTCGTGTAGACTACTGTGCACACAACTTCGACTGCGAAATCTTTCTCATGTTTGAGTCAGTCAACTCTAAATATACCGGAACGTTTCTGGATGCTCAACTGCATCCCATTCACCAAATAGTTAGCACACAGTAAGAGATACAATTTATTAACTAACTAAAAGAATGATAAACAACAATGATGTCAGGAATCAGGTGAAAGGGAGAGATGATAAGTAAGTGGCTATTGTAATGATTTAACCTGAACAATCCAGTATACTCAGCATTATCAGTGATTACCACCACTTAACGTGGTCAATCAATATACTCAGTGAAATCCCTCTCACAACATAAATTTTGAAAGTTCAATTAAGTGATTCTTGTGCTCTGTCTCACTGTAACATAATTTTCCACAAGTCCAAATGATCTAGAGAAATGGTAGAAACTAGAAATCACTGTAAAGTTACTTCTTATTAACTGCTTATCACCTCATCTTAGTTCATTTCACTCACCTTCAATTGTAACAATTGAGCCAGATGAAATTGTTTTGGTCATTTGTTGTTTGGTCTCAGCTTCAATCACCTCACCATGAACTTTGCAAGTGTATTCACCAGAATCCGATGGAACCACTTGATGTACTATTAGACGAGCTACTCCACTATCTTCAAAATAGATCATTTCATTGCGATCAGATTGAGTTAATTCCTTGCCATCAACTTCCCAGACAACTTGAATTGGTTTTAAATCTGCTTGAATTTGACATTCCAGTCTACAAATAAATATAATAATGGAATACTCGTTTGTGTTTCAATGCATCATGTTTTCGACATTTCGATTGATAACAGTGTAATATGAGACTAGGTACCTAATGGTCAATGCATTCGTCATTCACTAATTATCAACATTCAGTTGAGATCGAACTCAACATCATACACGTCCTGTGCAACATGTATATTTCAATAGACATCTATGAAGTTGAAATTCACATAGTTGAATGATAAATACTAGATTCGAAGTGCATCGTAAAAATCAACATCGATGCATATCCATTTGTCCCATGAACTCCATATACGAACGGAACACAATCTGGTCACTGCTCCTACTCATCACATACAACACATTTCTACATTGTTCATTTTCACTAATAAAGTGTCTCAACTAATCTATCCACTTCTAACCAATTACTTGTGTGAGTTGTTTGCGACAACTTATCAATCAACCAAGGAAATTCTCACTCAATTTTAATTTCACAATTATCATATTTAACATTTACATATCCCACATCAACAACAAAAACGCGTTTGGTTAGATGTTGCATATGTCAGTATTGTTCAGGTCAGGCCAGGTCAGTTCGGTCCGGTTGGTTACATTATCATCCAAACTTTTTGGTGGTTTCAATCAAGCACTTTCACATTCCAGTCAATTCAATTGGCAATTTTTACTGGCTGTATGAACTTTCTTCCAAGGATGGCTGTTCTCCTTACGATTCACACGAATTAGTCAAACACACAGATTAAAACTGGTGTCTCAAGCCACGATTCTATTACACTGCGTATTAATCGATATCACGTCATCATCAATATTACATGAGAAAAAAGTAAACGCAAGACGATAACTCACTCAAGATCCTTATGGTCTTGTACAATGTGGATATTCGGTGTTACTGGTTGTAAGAAGGTGAGAACCTTCTCAGTTACTGTTGGCACAACTTCTGTCGTTTCAGGAACTGATTTCAAAGAACAAAACAAATTGAAATTTATTCACATTGTTTATATCACATTACAAGATGGAAGAGATCACTGACAGATTTATGCGAAAACACATTTCAACATAATCATCAAGCTATAATAACGAGTATATTAAGTGGAGTTTGTCCAACGACTGGTCGACTGACTGCTTGACAAATGTGCTTGTGTGTTGTGAATAGCAAACTCACTAATCTCTACACATACACACACACACACACATTCACTCTGAACATTCAACCAATCACACCAACAACGTGACCAGACCATAATTTCTGTCCACCAATATTCCCTCGTTGTTCGCTGTAATCACCATCGTAAAACAAAAAAAAGGCTAACTGCCTTCTAACAATGTGAATAGAAAATTCCCAAACCACTGAGGAGTAATCGATATCTGCTAATAACACTTTTGATAACGGCTTAGATGTAGTTCTAGTGAATCGGACCCTCCACATCAACTAAACACTAGTTATTTTCTCAAATTACACCATGTTCCTTCCTATATATAGACCAGTTAACAGAAACATTATTGGACTGGATGAAAAGGAATTTACTGAAGTTCCTAAACAGTATTTTTACAAATGTCTTAAACCGACAGACTCAACGATAACACGGGTGTACGTTCCACTCAAACATGTACAACAGACGGCTTTAAAGAATCTCTCTCTCATAAATGAAAACATAATCATGACAGAATATATATATATATATCTAAATGGACATAAGAGAACACATCAGGATGACTGAGGAGCTATTGGCGAACTGAATTGTGTACTAATCAGTGCAAATAAATCCCTTCAGGAATCTGGATAACCAGGTTGATAGGACCTACCGCAATAACTCATCATGTTAGACCAATTAACGACACAGGACTTATGGCAAACACATTGTACTGGAAATGTTCTTCCATGGTTCCGATAACACATACACCAAGAATTCCCCTACACTTAACTGTCTCACTACCTATGGTCGACACAAATATATACAACCTGTCAACAGAAACGTCAACAACTCTAAAACATTACGTGGGATTCGACGACCACTGCATCAATCCTTCCAAACAACATAAGGGTTTGGTTAGGAATGCCCATAAATGCAGTAGCACACTGATGGCATTCTTTGACATTATAGCCTTATTAAGGTGACTTGAACTAAACTTGGCAAGCGAATAATAATAATAATAATAAACTTTATACCACCCAGTCAGTCACCAATGTAAAAAAATTCAAAATCACACAAAGAACCAATGTCAAAGATGTATTGAGCTCATCCATCTGAGACTAACAATGTGTGTCCGATTCAATAATCAAGTGTTGAAACAGACAAAAAGAATGTCAATTAGATCACTGATATCCAGACTCGTTGTGGAAGAAGTAGTGCACAGACTCGAAGATTTAATTTCACCACTGATCAAGACAACTATTTGGACCCTCTATGTGGATGTGGATAGCATGCTCATCACCGCCAAACAGAATGTGCTGAAAAGTACCCACAATTCAATTAATAACATCTTCGATGACATAAAATTCACAATGGGAATGCAGGCGAACAACTAAATAACCTTCCTTCACGTTCCGATCGCCAGAATCAATACAGGACTGAAAAATCTGGTGTTTCGCAACACAACGCAAACACACCAAACTATCGACTACAATCGTAACAAATCAGACACTCACAAGGTCAACTAAGTTCAAGGCCTACTCAATAGGTTGAAGATACACTGCAGTACAACTACCTACCAGACATAGACATGAAAAGTGCACCTAATGATTATTGTTTGGAGTAAAGGATTGCTAAAAACCCTATTCAATCAGAAAATGCTTGTCACATTCAGCACTAGACACGAAATCAGGGGTGAACTCCAACAGACGGATTGTCGTTTCAAATATAAAATTCATATCATAGATTACAACAAGATTTTCGTGGCTGTTAGCAGTAGGCGTGATCCACAAGCTAAAAGAATCACTCCAATCGTTACCATCTAAATCAGAGGAGGCAACAGTACGAGAAGATAATGCAAATATTATTCACAAAACTGATTGTTCCGACTGCAAACAACATCACATCAGTGAAGTGGTCATCCTCTTCATCTTCACATTCGCCTATATCAATGCAAATCGCATACCTATCAAAAGTCACCACTTATCTTAAACAACATCAATTCGGTCGTGTAGACTACTGTGCACACAACTTCGACTGCGAAATCTTTCTCATGTTTGAGTCAGTCAACTCTAAATATACCGGAACGTTTCTGGATGCTCAACTGCATCCCATTCACCAAATAGTTAGCACACAGTAAGAGATACAATTTATTAACTAACTAAAAGAATGATAAACAACAATGATGTCAGGAATCAGGTGAAAGGGAGAGATGATAAGTAAGTGGCTATTGTAATGATTTAACCTGAACAATCCAGTATACTCAGCATTATCAGTGATTACCACCACTTAACGTGGTCAATCAATATACTCAGTGAAATCCCTCTCACAACATAAATTTTGAAAGTTCAATTAAGTGATTCTTGTGCTCTGTCTCACTGTAACATAATTTTCCACAAGTCCAAATGATCTAGAGAAATGGTAGAAACTAGAAATCACTGTAAAGTTACTTCTTATTAATTGCTTATCACCTCATCTTAGTTCATTTCACTCACCTTCAATTGTAACAATTGAGCCAGATGAAATTGTTTTGGTCATTTGTTGTTTGGTCTCAGCTTCAATCACCTCACCATGAACTTTGCAAGTGTATTCACCAGAATCCGATGGAACCACTTGATGTACTATTAGACGAGCTACTCCACTATCTTCAAAATAGATCATTTCATTGCGATCAGATTGAGTTAATTCCTTGCCATCAACTTCCCAGACAACTTGAATTGGTTTTAAATCTGCTTGAATTTGACATTCCAGTCTACAAATAAATATAATAATGGAATACTCGTTTGTGTTTCAATGCATCATGTTTTCGACATTTCGATCGATAACAGTGTAATATGAGACTAGGTACCTAATGGTCAATGCATTCGTCATTCACTAATTATCAACATTCAGTTGAGATCGAACTCAACATCATACACGTCCTGTGCAACATGTATATTTCAATAGACATCTATGAAGTTGAAATTCACATAGTTGAATGATAAATACTAGATTCGAAGTGCATCGTAAAAATCAACATCGATGCATATCCATTTGTCCCATGAATTCCATATACGAACGGAACACAATCTGGTCACTGCTCCTACTCATCACATACAACACATTTCTACATTGTTCATTTTCACTAATAAAGTGTCTCAACTAATCTATCCACTTCTAACCAATTACTTGTGTGAGTTGTTTGCGACAACTTATCAATCAACCAAGGAAATTCTCACTCAATTTTAATTTCACAATTATCATATTTAACATTTACATATCCCACATCAACAACAAAAACGCGTTTGGTTAGATGTTGCATATGTCAGTATTGTTCAGGTCAGGCCAGGTCAGTTCGGTCCGGTTGGTTACATTATCATCCAAACTTTTTGGTGGTTTCAATCAAGCACTTTCACATTCCAGTCAATTCAATTGGCAATTTTTACTGGCTGTATGAACTTTCTTCCAAGGATGGCTGTTCTCCTTACGATTCACACGAATTAGTCAAACACACAGATTAAAACTGGTGTCTCAAGCCACGATTCTATTACACTGCGTATTAATCGATATCACGTCATCATCAATATTACATGAGAAAAAAGTAAACGCAAGACGATAACTCACTCAAGATCCTTATGGTCTTGTACAATGTGGATATTCGGTGTTACTGGTTGTAAGAAGGTGAGAACCTTCTCAGTTACTGTTGGCACAACTTCTGTCGTTTCAGGAACTGATTTCAAAGAACAAAACAAATTGAAATTTATTCACATTGTTTATATCACATTACAAGATGGAAGAGATCACTGACAGATTTATGCGAAAACACATTTCAACATAATCATCAAGCTATAATAACGAGTATATTAAGTGGAGTTTGTCCAACGACTGGTCGACTGACTGCTTGACAAATGTGCTTGTGTGTTGTGAATAGCAAACTCACTAATCTCTACACATACACACACACACATTCACTCTGAACATTCAACCAATCACACCAACAACGTGACCAGACCATAATTTCTGTCCACCAATATTCCCTCGTTGTTCGCTGTAATCACCATCGTAAAACAAAAAAAAAGGCTAACTGCCTTCTAACAATGTGAATAGAAAATTCCCAAACCACTGAGGAGTAATCGATATCTGCTAATAACACTTTTGATAACGGCTTAGATGTAGTTCTAGTGAATCGGACCCTCCACATCAACTAAACACTAGTTATTTTCTCAAATTACACCATGTTCTTTTCCACATTTATACCTCCGTTTGGTGATTTCATTAATTGTCATCCTATATTTGATCAGTTAGTAATGGATTTTGTCCTTGCTTGACATTTTATCGGTATGTTTTTAATCTTTTTCATCTATTTTCGTTTGTATATTACTTATTGCTTAGTCAACTCTATCACTAATCTTTTTTCTCATTGAGAGTTTACTTGAATTATCTTATTTATCGTATGGGAACGAAGGTTTTTTCTTGCTTATAATTATGATATTTAAATAATCACTTGATGTTGCATCTGACGAATGAAGAGGTGTTATGCAATGATGGTCGTATTAAACATTTTATTATTGAAACCAGGTAATTCTGGTGAATGTCTTTACGATAATTTAGTTGTTGGTTTGCATTTTCGTTCATTACATCAAGTCTTCTGATTATTTACAATTATGAGTCAACTGAAGCTAGACCACCGTGGAAAACCTGGAAGCACTGGACGGCCGTTTCGTTCTATCGTATGACTCCTCGGCAGTGCGCGTTCACGAGCCGGTTTCGTGAGATTCGAACCCAAAATGGAACGGCTGTCCAGTGCTTTCAGGTTTTCCACGGTGGTCTAGCTTCAATTTACTCATGATGCCAACCATTAAAATTACTATAATATCCATAAAAATCCCCTTCTGTTATTCACAATTAATTTCTGTGAAACGTGTTGCACATTACATTCCGTGATTACTCATGAATGTTAAAATAGTTTTATAGTAAACCATTTTGTTATCCTTATCAATTTTACTTGGTTTTTTTAACGAGATAAGGCTACTTAAGTCAGTATTGAGTATGGAGAATGATTTGTTGCTTTTCACTACTTTGTAACTGGGATTAGTTCGAGAACATGTTGCCTGAATTGAAATTTATGGTTAGTGATTTATCAAGTCACTACGACCTACGTCATTAGCTTGATATCAGACCATTCTAAACCATATATATACATGTAATAAACGGGAAATTTGTCATTAAGCAATATTTAAGTAATCACTGTAATTTTTTAGCATACCTTCTATATCCACAACAGTACTCGTACTGATTGTTTTCTGTATTGGTTCAACTTGTGAAGGTTGAAGATGAGCTTGTGTAGCAGTACAAGTGTATTCACCCATATCTTGAGGTGTAATATTATGTATAATTAGTATAGCTAAACCACTTTCATATTCATAGACCTGTTCGATACGATCAGACATATTTAATTCAATACCTTCATGGCTCCATTTAATAGACGCTGGTTGTTGATCTGTTATTAACTGACATTCTAATCTAAATGTTTAATGATAGATAATTAAAATACATTAAGAATTAGCTTAGTTTAAAAGTTGTGTTTGTTACCGAGTGATTTCAGTTGAAGCATCATTAAAAATCAGAAAGCACTGGACGGACAGTTGGGAATTTACCAATGGGTACAAAGCTAGTGGTTTTAGTGGTTAAGTGTTGACTGTGGACAATGAAGGTCCTGACTAGGTGTGTTATTCTAGGGAGCCCCATACTAAAACGAGACAGCTGTCCAGTACATCCTAGTTCTCGATGGTGCTATGGCTCAGATAAATTTGCAACCAATACAACATACAAAACTTACTGAAGTTAAAGACTAGTTGTTTACCTATTAGATGGAAATCAAACATTTAAAAATAGATTGCTGAGCAATCTTTACAATGTCGTTTATGAGTGCTGGTAGTAATATACATAGGACAATCTTATTGTTGAGTTTTTAACGAAATGTAGTTTATCTGAACACCTTGTTTACCCTTATACACTGAGGTATGTTATACAGGTATAATGAGTGCCTATCGTCCTAACTTTCATTCGAGGGTACGTTAAGAGTAGAATAAAATACACGGCAGTTAGATTTTTCAGTCATATTTAAGACTCGATTGTCTAAACCCAAATCTTTACAAATATATATTATAATACTTAAATCAATTATCAGACGTCAGAACCATACATACTAGATTTCCAAGTAACAATAGTGATCACTCATTTAAGTTTTCCTTACTGCTGAAGCCTGAAATTTCTGTTTTTAGATGAACTAACATAATCCCGATCAAACAACAAACGTAAAATCACCAACTCTAAACAAACTTAATAATGTATGGGTGAGGAAAATAGTGATTGTTTGTTTACTTTGTCAAACAAGTAGATAATCTCACAAGTAAAACAAGTGGTACATATTTCCATGCCCTTGTCATTATTTGTTATTATCGGTTGTTGAAGTGAAAATATACGTTCTAGTCAGACCAGTCATGTGCTCTTGATCTGAGTAGCGTTGTTATCTTGTAAAGTGGGCACTGGCAGGATATCTACGATAGATATTCTTAAGGGAGAAAACCAAGCTATATTTTGCTTCAGCTGACAGATGCATTTAAAGTAAGGACTGGAGTCAGGCAAGGCTGTTCACTCTCTCCCTTCTTCTTTCCTCTGGTGGTTGACTGGATTATGAAGACCTCTAAATCTGAGGGAAAGCACGGAGTACAGTGGACAGCTCAGGACCAGTTAGACGTATGGTATTACGCAGATGACCTAGCCATCCTATCCCATGCACAAGAACACACACACATTGAGGAAGTCACCAAACTGCATCATGAGGCAAACGCTAACTTGTAATTCTGAAGGGAAACGAACAATACGAAGGTCCAAGTACACACTGAGTCGGAAATTAGAAGCAGACATGTGAAGGATGAATGACAACTACGAAAAAACTGTAAAGGATTGCCTAGAACAAGGCCTGATAGAGAGTGGTGAAGGGAATCTGATGCCCCTCCACGAGGAGTATCAGGTGTAGATTCGTAAGTAAGTAAGTAAGTAAGTAAGTAAGTAAGTAAGTAAGTAAGTAAGTAAGTAAGTAAGTAAGTAAGTAAGTAAGTAAGTAAGTAAGTAAGTAATTAAGTAAGTAAGTAAGTAATAGATTTGATCATTCTAAAAATTGGTAACTGAATGCAACTCATATTTCTTCAAAAGTGAGACTATAATTTATGGACGACAATTGAGAGACGCTAAAGTGACCTTGAGACTGTCTACCCTCCAACTAATGCTAAATAAGGGTTATAAAGTAGCATAAAGAATAAGGATTATGATTCACAGCTGATGGTTAGGATTACAAATTGGATTTATGGTTTTTCATCACGAATTGACATCAGGTAAAATACCAAGACGTTATTAATCCAAATGGATGAGTGGATTTCGCGCCGAAACCGATTATCTGTTATCTTATATCTGACTGGTTCTTCCATCAATTCTAATCTTGACCAATAAAGAAAAGTAGTATTCGGACATTTCAAGGGTGGACTTTTTTAATTTAAACTTACTCTAAAGTATATTCTTCATTTGAATTTTGATATATTTCATAATGAATTGGTTTAATAAAACTAAATTCATATTCTTGTTCAATTATTTTTGATTCAATTGTTAACATCTCTGGAGTTGTTGGTAATTCAGTAATTATATCTTCAATAATTGGTAAATGAGATTCAGATATTGTATATAATTCACAAGAACTTTTTAATTCATTACTATATGGAGAACATACTGATACACTAATAGTACTACCAATCATTTCAGAATTAATTTTAGGAATTTTTAATATAGATGTAAAATCAGTAGTATTTATTTCATATGGTATATGTTCAGCAGTAATTTCTACACCTTTAATATACCAACGAAATTCAATTGGTATATTAGTTGGTATAATAGAACATTCTAATTCAATTGATTGATCTAATACAACTTCTAATTGTGAATTTAATGTTTTAGCAAATTGTATATTAACAGTTTGTTGTTCTTTTGGTTGTATATGACATATTGATGTAGACTGTCCTAATGATGAGGTAGCAATCATTTGTAGCATAGTATTATCATCTTTATCAGGTTGATAATTATGTAATATAGCACGATATTGTAATGTTTCATTATCAATTTGTTCTGGACCGAAATATTCAAATCTTTCAGCTGTTAATGGTGAACTTATTACCCATTGAATATCAGGTATTGGATTCGATTTTAATATAATATCAATTACAACAGTTGATCCAACTTCTGGTGTTAATTTTTCTGGTAAACCTTGAATAAATTGTGGTGCAAATTCAAGTCTTGATATAATTGGTTTAGATTGTTCGTCTGGTTTAATTGGTTGATAAGTAAGTTCAAGATTACATGAAGTATAAATTTTTTCTTCTTTTTTATCAGTTAAACGTGTTACAAAACAAGTGATTTCACCAAAATCCCATGTACCAGGTTTATTAATAGTTAATCGACTATGCCATGGATTATCTTGTGAAACATTATAACGTTCAGGTTTCTTATCAGGTGGTAATAAAAATATATCTATTCCATTCATATACCAACTAAATGTAGGTTTAGGTAATTCAATTGATGATATTTCTGGTTTATCAACTTCTACATCAAGAATTATTGTATCATCCGTTTCACTATATGCTAAATTTGATGGAAGTTGTCGACTAAAACGTAATTCTGGTGGTTCAGGTACTGATAAATCATCTGTTTTAGCTGTCATTACTAGAATTGAAGATGTTACAATCTTTGTACCAGTTTGACCAGCAGCTTCAATAGTCACTTCACTAGGAAGAATATCTTGTTGAACAGATGGAATTATAAGAGTTGTACGATTTACATCTTCAAGAACTTTAAATCGTTTATTTGACTGATCCAATTGTAATCCATTTAAATACCATTTAAATGTAACAGGTGGTTCTGATTCCACTTCACACTCTAGTTGAGCGCTATCTCCAGGTTGTAATTCAATTCTTTCTGGTGGTTGACGTATAAAACGTGGTTCAACAATTTTTCCATCAAGAATTTCTAATTCTAATACACTACTACACATAGTTACACCAAGTTCATTCTCTGCGCGTACCATAATTTCTCCAACATCAAAAGCGTTTAAATCATGTATGTGTAAGGTATATGTATGTGTCACCTCATCAATATATAATTCTCTCTTAGCAGCCATTTCATGAGAAAAGGATGATATTAAAACTGGTTCAAACTCCACACCGTTATGAAACCATCGTAAAGTTGGTTCCGGACATCCATTTACTGAACATTCCAACCTAAACATTGAAAAAGATATTTGAAATATTTAAATGCCCAACAAAGTAGCTTAAGAGTCATTCCTACATATATGAGAGTTTGCAATCGAGTTGAAGTGGTTTAACACTTAATTTATCTTCCATGTCGTTGAACAATCCTTTTGTCAAAAGTCGTCACACTACATAGTTTAGTCA
The DNA here is from genome assembly GCF_000699445.3 of Schistosoma haematobium. Lineage (NCBI taxonomy): Eukaryota > Metazoa > Platyhelminthes > Trematoda > Strigeidida > Schistosomatidae > Schistosoma > Schistosoma haematobium. The sequence goes on from NC_067195.1 coordinate 7,030,630, forward strand.
CATCATGCCATAAGAACGGTTTTAACTAAATACCGGAAAGTTAAGTATCCATACGACAAAGGTTGTCGGATAAAAAACATACTGCTTACTACCTACTTACGCCTGTTACCTCTCGTGGAGGAGCGTAGGCAGACAACCAGCACTTTCCATCCAACCCTATCCTGGACAACCCTTTCCAGCTCTTTCCAGTTGCTATTCATCCTTTTCATTTCTGCTTCCATGATACCAATTAATTAAGACTTAGCCATTTTAAGAAGTGAGGTTCGGATATCATAGATTTGTAATAAGCTGAGGTAACGGATTCAAGCTGACAACACTTGAAATCAAGTGTTGAATTTATTTACTTCTAGTGTGAACATAAACGGGGTGTATTCACTTATCAGACTATTAAACTAACCATATCATTATCGATTAGTTCGTCTAATTTATGCATTATCACAAACCTGTTTAAACGAAGCTTGAAAAGGGAATGATCAGACTTGCGAATGTATTTCCGAAAGAATCAGTTTGTATATCATATGTGTTGGTTATTAAGCTATTGGTTGACAGTAATTTTATATTATTCTGACTATAAACTTTCATTTGATTCATTGCGTTAAAATATCTTCCTCTGTCCATAAATTACAGTTAACTAACTATCACCTGTTTTATGCTTCAGTTATGTATGTGCATATTGATATTTATTACTTATGGTTCCTTAGAGTCTCGCATCTTGTATACGTAATTACGTGAACTTTTGAGTCTAAGGTAATACAAAATATATTTACAGGTACTTGGCTTGTCTTTATGATGTTCCGATTGGTGATTTCACGACGGATTGTATAAAGATCATAATCAACCGCCCGATTACACACTATTACAGTTAATGTACTTTGTACTGTGTGTGTAGACAAAATCGAAACAAAATGGTTGTTGCTGCACTTAAGAATTATTCAGACGTGCAAAATACATGAAAATGTGAAACTTTGGAAGTTTTTGATAGAGTTTTGTTCTCTGAGCTGGATGGTTTGGTCGTTGAGCTTTCATCTTAAGTTTGTGCTGGCGATGTCGTTCAGAAGAACGATGAAAGCTCCACGACCAAACCATCCAGCTCAGAGAACAAAACTCCATCAAAAATCATCCACCTGATCTACAAATCTTCACCATCTCAACTTTGGAAGTTATTCTCTGAGAATTTAGTATATAACCAACTAGTTCGGATATATTAAACAAGGACGTAACTTTAGTTGGAAGTTACCGTTCGACACAATGATCGTTGCAATATATTTTTACTCAAAAATGAAGAATATTTGAGCGAACAATTGTTTTCAATAACTTCATCATCAAGCTCTACAGTTATAAGTTCATAATTATAATATTTTACAAAGGCCAAAAATAAGGCATGTATTAATGAATTTGACAATGTTATGTGTTATAAATGGTAAACGTTTGCATCTGTTACAATAAATACACTTTAAAATTGTATTATTTGCAAATTAGAAAGGTCATTTAATAAATGTCAGAATGATTTGGAGTAAAGTGTCCAGTCTCAATCACAGAATCAAGTTATTATGTTCTGAAGACAGTGTGGATGGCGAAATAGATATACTAAAGAACACATTACGAAATAATGGCTATCCAGATAGTTTTGTTAAAAAATACGTCGTAGAAAACACTTAAAAAAGAAGAAACTGTGACACAGTCAGTAAAAAACCCTATATCTGAGACTAGACTTTAAAGGGGACGTAGTGGGTGATATTTTAACACGTCGACTCAAAGGATCTGTCGAAAGGACGTTTTACGCCGCCAAGCTACACATAATTTTCTCAACTAAACCAGTACTCACACAACTAATCAAGGATAGGTTACCGAAGATGGGCTCCTCCATGTGTGTATACCAATTCAACTGCTCCTGTGGAGCTAGTTACATAGGCCGTACTCAGAGGGCTTTATCCTTGTGTGTTCGTGAACATGTACCAGCATGGTTGGGAAAAGGAGTCACCAAATCGATTAACAGCACCATTCTTTCTCACTTGGTAGATAGTGAACATCATATCAAAATAGATGAAGCTTTCTCTGTTTTATACCAAGTTCCAAAATATCTACCTCAAGGAGCTAGATTACGACTGCTTTACACAGCCGAAGCCATCTGGATCAACTCCAAAAGACCTAATTTATGCATCCAGAAAAAATATATCCAGCCTCTATGTTTACCCTGGCCTACGACTGGATCACCGAATACCGAGACTGAATATTATAAACCTCTTACCCCTTCCTTTATTTATATTTATTTTCCTTATTATCATTATTTGTCATTATCTATATCTTAATCTTCATATCCATCATTCCCAATTTGTTGACCGTAATTACCTTGATAACACCCCCTTATTACATATTCTATTCACACAACAATATTATTATTATCTCAGTTGAAAAAAATTATTTTTTTTGCATTTTCAATTTTGCAATAGTACTATTATCTTATTGTGACTGAACAATTTACTGACCTTTATTGAATGACCTTTCTAATTTGCAAATAATACAATTTTAAAGTATATTTATCTTAACAGATGCAAACGTTTACCATTTATAACACATAACATTGTCAAATTCATTAAAACATGCCTTATTTTTGGCCTTTGTAAAATATTATAATTATGAACTTATAACTGTAGAGCTTGATGATGAAATTATTGAAAACAATTGTTCGCTCAAATATTCTTCATTTTTGAATATATTTTTACATCCAAAAATGATGATAAACCTTTTGTCCAGTCTTGTATCACAGAGTCTAGGTATGCAAGTATTAATTATCTTCAGAAGGGGTTTGTGGAGATTTTTAGAAATTTTCACAGATTGAAATCATGAGTCAGTTGAAGCTAGACCACCATTGAAAACCTGGGAGCACTGGACGGCCGTATCGTCCTAGTATGGGACTCCTCAGCAGTGCGCACCCACGATCCCGCACCACGCGGGGCTCGAACCCAGGACCTACTGGCTTCGCGCGCGAGCACTTAACCATTAGACCACTGAGCCGGCATCCAACGGTGTTATTTATTTATTTGAACACATAAATATCGGTACAAGGGGGTACCAGATACATATGCACCACACAAATATCATTTGATTTGTGTGAGGGCTGTGATACTACCCGGGTGACAAAACCAACACAGGTGGTTTTATTAGGGGCCACATCCAGAGCCTTCGACCTAAAAGTCTGATCCACAAGGCACTGGAGCAACGTGAGGAGATGCAGTCTCATGGTAGCCGGTGACCAACGATTGGTTCATACACCATTTGTTCCTTCAGGATCCTGGAGCCAGCCCATGTACACCATTTGTTTGGAATCAGGGTTTTCCAACTCACTTAGGTGGACTCTCTGTGTCCACCAACCCGGTTAGGGCGCCGGACATTCGCTTTCCGTGAGTAGGACTTCTCTGGCAGTAGTTGTATGTACGTGGCCATGTGAGAGCATTTGGAGAGGTAGAGTTGACTCTCCTCACTCTCGGTCGTATCAGGGCATTTGGGGTCCGTACCGCGATATACTAGTTACGATATTTCATGGCCTTAGATATTACGAATAAATATTAAAATAATCTTTGAGTTTGAACAATATAAAATAGTGCGAGATACTCGTTCGGCTATCCAGGCGTTCTTGCAAGTCGTGCTGTGTAAACAATCAACCATCTATTACAAACACTAACTGAGTTAAAGGAGTTATAGAAAGGTTAGAAGAATTCGTAACACGTATGGAAAAATGAAGATACAATGACTGCTATGACAAATTACACTTAAATAATAACTCACGTTACAGTGTGATGCTCTGGTGCCTTTACTTGAGGTTGAAGACGTTTTTGAAAAACTGGTGGAGTTGGTTTGGGTCCTATTAGGGAATTTTAAACAAAATAAATACTTGTTTTCAGCTGAATGAAGTTACTCAATGGAATTTTTAACATTTCTCTAGATTAAATTATGTTGGGATAAGGTCAATTGTAAATACATCTCAACCCTACAGATGGTCAATCGCGGCTTGGATAGCTCAATGGTAACGTCTCTGACTGTGAAGCTGGGTGACAAGTGGTCGAATCCGTCATGGAGAAGTATTAAAGATAACGGTGAACTAGACAGATCGAAAGATAAGAGTAACTTGACAACATATTGGATAACTAGTGTTTTTTATTTTAAAACTCTATGGTTTATGAATGAGTGGAAATCTCATTGATTATGAATATTTTGTACTTATTTCTGAAAAAAGCTTAGTGACATAGAAAACTCAATTATTAGCATACCTGATCGGATTATCACCAATTTTGTTTGCGTAGTTGTTTGACCAACTGAATTAGTTGCTCTGACAAGAATTTCACCACCATCATTCATGGAGATTACATTACATTGAAGTTGTGAAGTATATCTATCAGCTTTAACCTGAAATTGTGAACAAAATTTTTATAAATTTGATCATTCCCTTGGTATTGTTTGTTTGTATCATCCCATTATTGTTTGGGCCTACAATTGATCAGTCTCTTGTTAGCATATGTGCATCCTAGGCGTACTGTCTCGATATCGGATTTAGTCACAATCTTTATGAGCAAATATGGGTAGTGGCTAGCAGTGGAGTCCAGGATCTGCGTTTCGTCCTATTTGGGACTCGTCAGCTAAGTGTACCTGCATCCCAGAGTTGACATTCACTCCGGGACTCGAACCCAGTGCCGTTCGCGTCAAACGCCACCGCGTCCCGGAGTGAACATCAACTCTAAAATGCAGATACACTCAGCTGACGAGCCCTAAATAGAACGAAACTCAGATCCTGGATTCCACTGCCAGCCACCATCCATCTCTGTTTAATAATTCCCATAAAGAAAGCTAAATATTTTGTCATATAAAATATCTGATACAAATATGATTGTGTATAGATTTAAAAAAATTATGTCGTAGTAAAGAAAATTCCCTTCTGTAGACATTATAATGTCAAAATTTCGATACTACCTTTTTTCATATTTCACGACTATAATCTTAGTGGTGATAAACTTCACATTTATAAAGATAAATATTCATTAAGTGTTATTCATTTAATTGATAGGTTGTTGAGTCGAACAAGATTATTAAAAGGTCCTAGAGATAATGCAATACAGTGGTCTGAAGTGTTATCAGACATGGCTCAGAAAAGTAACCGATGGTGATCATTGCTGCAAATTTCTTTTACTTTCTTTATGCAAGTGACCTATCAGTCTCGCTAGCTAACGCTTAACCTCTACATCACTGAGCCGGCCGGTGTCCAACGGCGTTAATGTCTAACTTCAACCGATTCATGAAATTGGGCGACACATCCACCAATGTCTTCAGTGAGTTACTATCTCACAACAGATCTGCATGAACTCCACTGGTCACTGCTTCTCACTAGGTCCTGGGTTCGAATCTCGCGGGGCGGAATCGTGGATGCCCACTACTGAGGAGTTCCATAATAGGACGAAACGGCCGTCCAGTGCTTCCAGGTTTTCCATGGTGGTCTAGCTTCAGCTGACTCATGATCTCAACTATTGAAAGTACTATAATATCCACAAAACCCCTTCTGATGGAGATTATGTAAACATTGAATATTGACATTTTGTCAGACTGGAAATCTTTCATTTTAAATCTTTTACGTAATAGAAGAAATATTGAAGTAGGTTTGATAATGATGTGTAGGATCTGTTCATCAGTACAATAACATAGAACAAGTAGGAATTAGTTTTTCCATGAATCCAAATAATCTTAACATAAATGGCTCACTTACTTTCCAAATTGGTCCAGATTTTAAAGATTGACCATTATGATACCAATCAAGTTGAGGTATAGGTTCGCCTGAAACTTGAACTTCCAAGAATACTCGTCCACCTTCTTTTACTTCCAGTGTCCCAGTAGGTAAAGGTTTCACAAATTGTGGAGCAGTTTGTAATGGAGCTAAAATATAATACAAATGAGAAAATTTCATAATTTTTTTTACCGAACTTGTATTATAAAATTCAACATACATAAGGGAAAAAGCGAGATCCTCAAATACAACATGGAGTACATCAAACCAATCTCACTTGATGGAGAAACTCTGGAAGAGGTGGAATCCTTCACGTATCTGGGTAGCATCATTGATGAACAAGGAGGATCTGATACAGATGTAAAGGAGAGGATTGGCAAAACAAGGACAGTATTCCTACAGATGCAGGACATATGGAACTTCAAAAAATACAGTCAACCAATATCAAAGTCACAATCTTCAATGCGAACGTCAAGACAGTTCTACTGTACGGAGCTGAAACTTCGAGAAATACCACAAACATCATCAAAGGGTACAAGTATTTCTAAACATTTGTCTACTTAAGATACTGAATATCCGTTGGCCGGATACCATCAGCAATAGTCTACTATGGAAGAGAACAAACCAACTTCCAGCTGAAATTGGGAAAGGATGTTGTAGGTAGATAGGACACACATTGGGGAAGTCACCAATCTGGATCACGAGGCAAGCGCTAACTTGGAATCCTGAAGGGGAACGAACAATACGAAGGTCCGAGTACACACTGAGTCGGAAATTAGAAGTAGACATGTAAAGGATGAATAGCAACTGAAAACAAGTTTAAAGGTTTGTTGAGGATAGGGTTGGTTGGAGAATTCTTGTGTGTGGCCTATGCTCCACCACGGGGAGTAACAAGCGTAAGTATGTAAGTGTACTGTAATATAAAATCAATTAATGATTCAACGGATAAAATCAATAGACAAACATTCATCATACCTAGAATAGTGAACATTTTACAAAAGTAAGTTTGAGTGTTATATTTTCTTAATCATATTTGAATCATGGTATTTTGATTGTTAGTTTTTATTACCAAACAATGTTTGCAAGTTTAAATTAGCTTATCTTCATTTTGAAGGGACAATTGTTTTTTTCTTTAAATCAATATACATTTAACCGGTTCATCATTTTGAAATGCAAAGAATACTGGTAAGAAATAAACATTGTTCATATTATACTCTTCACATAACTAATTTACTAAAGAAACACATGGATAAATCAGTACTTGTTCTAGATTGATCGACAGAAACAGTAACTTTAATCACTTGATATCAAAATATTCTTGGTCATAAGAGAGAGATTGCTTACAGAAGACTCAACATACATACATACCGTAGAGGTTACATGATAGTAAAAGTATAAACTAACCAGAAATTAAGATTTCCGCTGATGCTTGAGCTTCTCCACCAGAGTTCACAGCACGTACTGTATAAATTCCAGTATCTTCTGGATAAACGCTAGAAATATTAAGTATTGTATAACCATCTGATCGAATTTCAGGAAGAAAGTAACGTGATGGTTTAATAATTTCATTATTTAGTAACCAAGTAATTTCTGGCACTGAATATAAAAACAAACAAGAGAAATGAATTATGATTATCTATGCAAATAGAATATATTTATTTTATTTTGAATTGTCTTTATGATATAGGTTTTTATTAACTCTTATAATAGGTTGGTTGATCTATGATCTAATACTTCCTGCCTCCAAATGCTCTGGTAGGACCGAGAGTGGGGAGAGTCAACTCTACCTCTCCAAATGCTCTCACATGGCCACGTACATACAACTACTGCCAGAGAAGTCCTACTCACGGAAAGCGAATGTCCGGCGCCCTAACCGGGTTGGTGGACACAGAGAGTCCACCTAAGTGAGTTGGAAAACCCTGATTCCAAACAAATGGTGTACATGGGCTGGCTCCAGGATCCTGAAGGAACAAATGGTGTATGAACCAATCGTTGGTCACCGGCTACCATGAGACTGCATCTCCTCACGTTGCTCCAGTGCCTTGTGGATCAGACTTTTAGGTCGAAGGCTCTGGGTGTGGCCCCCTAATAAAACCACCTGTGTTGGTTTTGTCACCCGGGTAGTATCACAGCCCTCACACAAATCGAATGATTTATGTGGGTAATTGTGTAAGTAATTAGAAAGTGTATAACATTAATGCAAATCTATTAAGTATGAATAAATAAGTGTTAGATGTGGAATTTTGAAAGATTTGCTAAACTGTGTATATGGACTGAATATTTCATTTCAAATATTCCTATATTCCTCAAATTGTTAGTTTATAATAATTACACGAATGATTGATATACCTGTCATTCACAAATTAGTACTGAATAGTCTGTGCCCGTTATTTGTACTACAGATGACCTAGTTATTTATAGAGCATAAAATAATATGACTGATGTTATAATCACGTGAGTTTTCGAGTTGCAACAATACAATGTAAATCAGGTAACTTTGCTCGTGTTCTGTGATTGAGTGAGTTTAGGATAGATAGAATTTGCGTGGGTTTACATTGGCAGCGTATTTGGTGAAGTTTATTTCTGTTATTGACATAAACTAATCATTGGTGGACTTGATGAGTTATTAATTCTATTAAATGGGTGCATGAAAGCTGAACTAATGATAAAATCCTCAAAGTAACTGTATAATTCAGTTGGCATGTTCTGTATATGAAAATATAAATCATCAATATTAATGAATTGTATATTTCTACTTACTCGGTGTACCTTCTATTAGTGCAATTAGTTGAACTGGTTGAGACTCCATGACAGTTACACTTTTTGGTTCTTGAATAATTCTTGGTGGGACAATAGCAGCTGGTTTAGCTTTTTGAGGCAAAAATAGAAATAAAATCATGTGTTAGGTTTTCATTTGAGTAAAATCATTAACGTTTTACTCATTATTATTGTATGGGGAAAAAATCAAAAATGTTTACTCAGGAAATAAATTATTCAAAATAAATTATTAAAATCTGATAGCACACACTCACAGTCACTCCTGGTTAGATTTTGTATAAATGTTGTTTTCTATTTTGTGGTGCGATGTGGTCTGTTTGGTTTGTATATAAACCCAGTATGTCTAAAATACATTATTTGTATCGCGGATACTGCTCGTTCTCTAATTGGCGGTATCATTATGTTGTGTACTAATAAGACACAAGACCAAGAGTTATAACAGACTGGACAGCTGTTTCCTCATAGTATGGATTTACTCAATAATGGGCACATAGGACGCTGCTACTGATTGAACTGAAGTCTTTTATGCCTTGTGATAATCGGTTAACTATTTCTGTTCACTGAATTGTATTCTCTTGTAGACCACAAATGTCACACTATTTTTTATACTTAAGTGTTGAGTTTCTAATGAAATATGATTAGAACTCTCAGATTTCAGCAACAGTGAAATTTCTTTGTAGCTGACATTGCTGTTTCTAAAATTTATAAACCCTCAACGACCTTGTTTTATTTATCAAGGAATGAACAGAAATTATATTTAAAGGGCATGGATTGCTGTGTTTAGGATTTATCAACTAAGTGTTTCTGCGCTTTAGCATTCAGATCCCCACGAGATTGGAATCAGCAGTCTATATCTTCACATTCCAGAGTTATTAATTAAACTGTCTGACTAAAAGATATATATCTGATAAAACGGGACGTAAAAAAGCTGTTATGAAATTTCAGTACTTTATAATTGATATACAATGACTCCGTTTGAAATTACCTTGTATAGTAACATTTGCTTTACAAATTGACTGTCCATGAGCATTTATTGCTACACAACGATACTCAGCAGAATCATCTGGTACAGTTTCACATAATACAAGAGTATGAAACGGTGGCGCATCAAATACGCGTATATATTCAAGATCTTTTAGAGGTAACCGCTCTCCATTTCGTTCCCAATGAACTTGTGGAGTTGGTTCACCAGTAACCTATATTTCAATCAAATAGAAAATTAAAATCAATATTAATTATTCTTTATACAAAACACCAGTGTTAAAAATTTATAAATGTAGATAGTTTTATTAGATGTGATTTATATGTATCTGAAACATTTCAGACTATTTGATTATACATTAACTGGTTAAGTTATTAATTGTCGAGCCAAATGGGTCATCTCTGGTAATATGAACAACAGGGGCAGAAAAGAGAAAACATTGAAAACAAAATCAAAATCACCAAGTGAGTAAGTTAAAAGAAAATGTAAACTGATTTTAAACAAAAAAGAAGAGTTTGACTTTTTGCATGAGAAAGGCTTAAACACAATCGTTGATGGTCACGCAATATCATGAATTGGTTAAAGTTAGACATCAACATCGTTGGATACGGGCTCACTAGTGTAGAGGTTAAACATTTGCGCGTGAAACTGATATGTCCTGGGTTGGAATCTCGCGAGGCGGGATCGTAGATGTGCACTTCTGAGGAGTCCCACAATAAGACGAAAAACATAAATATTAATGTAAATAAATATCATAAGCAAGAGCAGATTTTAGATCATCAAACATATTAATAAGAAATTATAGCGCTAAAATAATCGATTGATTATGTAATCAAGTGGCTGAACATGAATTAATAGCAATTATGAATATTATCAAAAAGGGGTTTTTGTGGATATTATAATAATTTAATAGTTGAGTTCATAAGTCAATTGAATCTAGACCATCAATGGAAAACCTAGAAGTACTGGACGGCCAAGTTGAGATTATGAAGTTTGAAAGAAGTGAAGGTGGTCATCACTTAACCAGTTCACATAAACTTGGTCAATTGATACATTTATTCACTTTATTTTCCGTTATAAAATTTTATTAAGTGAGAGTTAATTAACTCTTCAATATAATTGTAATTCAGTGCACTAAATCAAGAAATAAATTGAAAATATATTACTAACCTTGCATTCAAATGTAATTGGTTCTCCAGCTTCTACAATCTGTGATTCTATTAATGGTGGTATGAATTCAGGAGCTTTTCCTGATACTTTAATTTGTGTCACTGTAAGCCTTGATTTACTGCAAGCTTGTCCAGCTGGATTACTCAATGTAACTGAGAAATTCCCTGTATCTTCTAAAAGAACTTTTGAAATAACAAGTTGACTAGTTGTAGAAGTTGTTGTTATCTATTTGTGAAAGAAAAAAAAGTATTTGTAAGTAGGGTTGGAATGTATTGAACAAAGCAGTTCATACAATTCATCTAAACCTTAACAATGAGATAACCGATGCATCTCATTCTAATGGCTTTTCAGATAATACCAATTAAAGTAACTGTTAAATTCAGTCTAAAATGATTGTAGTTTTATATGAAGAAGTATTTTTAATTCTAACTTAAAGTATATTAAGGGTCACATGGTATATATGGTACACAATACTACACCTTCAGGATAGAATTTTTGAATAACTTATTGGAAATAATATATTTCAGCTTACTTACTTAGTTTCATACACCTCTTACCCTTCTTGGAGGAGCATAAGTTACTCGCCAGCATTGTCTATTCAGCTCTATCCTAAGTAATTATTTTTAACTGTTTCTAGTTGCTATTCATCCTTTTCATGTCTACTTTGAATTCTTGAGTCAGTGTGCTCTATAATCACTTTTCCGTTTCACTTCGGAATTCCAATTTAGTACTTGCTTTGTGATACAGTGTGAGGATTTCCATAATGTATATCCTATCCACTTCCATCGTCTTTTCCTAATTTCATCTTCTGCTGAAGGCTGGTTTATTCACTCCCACAGCAAGCTATTGCTGTTAATCAATCTTATCATCAAATCGGTACTCCTTAACTATGGGGTAGTGGGTTACAAATTTTACATGTTTTAAATAGTTATAACAACAAGACAAATTAGTACATGGAAACTCAGTAACATTATCTAATATTATTTGGTATTTAGAATATTTCACCATTACATCACTTAAAATAAAACTAAGTGACATTCTATAGATCATTCAAACTTTTTCTAATAATAATGATATAAAAATTACACCCATTGTACAGGTGAATGATTATTTGAATTCTGTAGCTCAGTGGATAACTCTATAGCTTTAGAAGAGTAGGCTATTGAGTCGAATTCTCAGTGTAAACAACACTAAGATTCAGATATATCTAGCTAATCAATCTCGAATAACATGATACATGTTTCTTGGATTTCATTATTATCCACAGTCCATCTATTCTATACCAAATCGTAAAAATTACTGTAAAATGTAAATATTTTGCATACCTTATAGTTTTCTCTATTATTTATATCGACTTGTTCACGTGCCCAGGTAACTTCAGGTGCTGGTTCCCCATCGAATTCAACTGAAAACCTATATATAGTAAAATAAAATATAATGAGGAGATTTACAGTTAACATAACAACATAATACTTTGGAGGTCAATTTTATTTTGTTTCCAAAATGAGGAGATTGGTGTAACTGTGAGTGAAATGGATTATTTACAACGACTTGGACATTTGAGAAGTTATCTCAATTACAATATTCATGGATTTCCATTGGTCTTGTGGCTAAGCTCTCGCGCGCGAGACTGGTAGGTCCTGGATTGGAATCCCGCGAGGCGGAATCGTGGATACGCACTGATGAGGAGTCCCAAAATAGAGGGAAACGGTCATGCAGTGCTTCCAGGTTTTCCATGGCGGTCTAGCTTCAATTGACTCATGATCGCAACCATTGAAATTACTACAATGTCCATAAAACCCAGCTTCACAAACAGTTTATAATCATAATACTCTTTAATTTTTACCATATATAACAGTTTTATTTTTATTGTACAAGAACTTGATGTGTGGTGTGTGGTACTTATATCGACATAAGTAGTATATTACACCAATCAGAAGTAAAATGACTGGTAGCAAAAGGTTGGGAAGGACGGATCGAAGAGAAAGGGAATAGAGAGTAATTGTTATGGCAATGAAGGAACGATAAAGTTTAAGACAATTGATGGAAAATTTCAAATGAAGTATTGAACGTATGGTTTACATATTTAAGGAAAGAAGTCTGTAATTTTATATTACAATGAATTGGTTGTCATCATTTGAGAGTCTATTCATTACAGACGTATTTCTGCACTAATGTTTATTTAGTGTGGGATAGTACTTGTACTCAAGGTTTAAAAAACCTTCAAATTAAACATTGTCTTACGTTATTTCTGAAGATTCAGGAACAGTTTGGGGTTGTAAAAATTTCAAGAACCGTGGTGCACGCATTGCAGGACCTTCTTGTGCTGGCATAACTTTTTCAGCTATTACTTCAATAGACGGTTCTGGAGGAAAGAAAAAAATGTATATATTTTTTATTTACATGTTAAACATGGATTGGAATCTCAATTGAAATTTAGATATATACTACTTAGGATTGAACGTTATACCGTGACGTTACCTACCAAGTTCCTACTTAAGTTTGGTTACGAAAATTTTTCTTCGAATACCATAGGTTAGAGCTAGTCAATAATAAATTTACTTAAACTATTCATCACGGTATTGTAGCATTAGTGCGTAAATATAGATCGATCGGAGTTAGATATTACCACACTTGGGTCTCGGCTCAGAGGTAAAGCATTCGCGCAAGAGACCGAAGGTCCTAGTCTTCTAGTGTGATCCATGTTGGCAGATGTAAACTACTTGGTTGGGGTCCGCGCGACTATCGTAACCAATAGTCAGAGACTCCTGGGGACATGGCTCAGAATCGATCACAATGGCATAGGTGTATACACTACTTATCTTCCCTTAAACTATGAGATTAGAATTGCTTCATATCTTTCTTCCTATGAACTGATTCTTCCTTCATGTACTATATTCTAATATGCAATTTTTCTTTTATACATTACCACCACTGAGTGAACTACTTCTATGAATTTGCTGTTCATCTTGTCGTGCTAATGAGGTGTGGCAAGTTGAACAGATGCATATATTTGCTTGGTCCTACGTTGTGGTTGTCTGAGTGACTGAGGTTCATGTTACAAGTGCGCGATTGTGGATGCGCACTGCTGAGGAGTCCCATACTAGGACGAAACGGTCGTCAAATGTTTTCAGGTTTACAATGGTGGTCTAGCTTAGATTGACTGGTGATTTCAACTTTAAAAATAAATATGAGTAATGTTTTATGAAAAAGCCACATCTCGTATAATTGACGCCTATGTTGTAGAAAGTACTGAATTAAATTGTAAAACAGGTCCAGGACAAATATAATAGAGTCTTGTGATTTTATTCCAGCACCAAGTATGCATACTTCATCTGTTGACTCCTCCTGACTAAACCTTAAAACTGTGTAACAAAGCTAGTTTATAAAGTGTTAAGGCATTGCAACAATTCTCTTTGTCATCATAGATAAAATTTCTGGATTTTAATTAATATGACAAATGGAGTCCAATCCACTTCGAGTGGAGACAGTTATTCAATTCAGACAATGGATGGAAGGTTGAGCAAGATGATGGATCGATTGAAGTTAAACATTAACACCGCTGGATGCCGGCTCAGTGGTCTAGAGGTTGAGAATTCGTGCACAAAACCGAAGGTCCTGGGTCCAAGTCTAGTGTGCATGGTAGTGGATGCACACTTGTGAGTCTTCCCATACTGGGACGAAACGGCCATCCATTGCCTTCAGGTTCTGGTTGTTTATAAAATTTTGGATTTGCTGAAACAAAGATTTGGTAAATGAATTTTAAAATGATGGAATCATTTGTCAAAAAGCTTTATGTGGAAATATCAAGTTTACTTATTGGTTGTCAAATCAGTGACTTTCTGAAATTTATTGTCTTTCGTAATGTTTTAATCAAATCAATTGATGTATTTAATTGAGACAGAGTATGTGTCCAATTATTATAGATAGGCTAGAAAGCCTGACCTGATGTCTTCCACTTTTATTGTATAAAGCCTGCTTCATAATTGTGTAAAACAATTAATTTTAAATTTTTATGTAGTTCCTAACTTACTTGGTATTGGTTTGAGTTGTGCACGTAAATCAATTACTGGTATCACCTCCAGTTTAGCAGATGCACTTACAACAGCATTTGGTTCAATGTTTACTAATTCCGGTGAAATATCACTTCGTTGAGCTACAATATATATTTCACCTGCATCTTCAGGTTTACATTTCTGCATATCTAGATAATAAATCAAACCATCAAATCTACTGATGTATCGTATTTCTTCACTTTCCGGTTGTTGTGCTTGCATAATTCCATAGGAAGGTACAGGTTGGCCATTGACGTACCATGTTACAATTGGTGATGGATTTGCAACAACATGAGCTGTAAAACGAGCATTTTCACCTTCATTTATACATACTGACTGAGGTGGTGACATTATTATTGGATAAGGGGAGGTTATTTCTTGTAGCCTAAAAAACAAATTGTCTTGATTGGTTTACTATTTTCCATATACATATATGTGAATATTACTGTATATTATAGTAAATTCAAAGGGAAATCTAATTGAAAAACAATATTGTTTGTTTATATTTCTTGTTCTAATTAAGAAAGAGGGAATTTTTAGAATTGGGGACATTTTTGAATATATGACATTATAACATGTTCAGTATTATACTAAGATAAATCATGTTTTCAGTATACAATCTACGCCTACAAATTGGTGTTTAGAGAATATTGACATATAACGTGTATCACTGGTTGTATTGGAGAAAGTGATCATTTGAAAGTAAAAATTTGATTGAAAAAAAAGTGTCGAAATCTTGTAGACATCTTAACAGTTCACTTCAGTCTGATATTTTCATCAATAATGTAATCCAATAAGAAATTGATCATATGAGAGAAGATAACACAAACATTCTCCGTTCAAGTGACATATCTTTCTAACTGTTGTAGATTATAGTACTCACATTTTGTAAGTAGTATAATGTATTCAAATTATTTTCACTTAAAAAGTATTTTTTTAAGTGTGATTATGATTAAAAACATTCATTAACCTCTATAAATAAAGTCATGGCTTAGTTTTTAAAGAAAATGGCCAGATTAGGACATCAGTATTGCTGAAGAGGATATTAAAATTATGCATTCTACTTATCGGAGTTTACTAATTAATTTATTTTATCCACGTTTCAATGCTTGTCAGAGTTGACTAACTGTATATGATAATAAACACTCATGGGTTAGGATTAACTGAAGAGTTACTAGAATTCAGAAAGCATTGAACAACTCTCTCGTATGATTTGAGATCAGGTCTCACATGTAAAGTTTAGTACTGTTATCTTAACTTGAAGATAAGCGGAATTTAATTCTCGAATGCTTTAGATACTTTTGTCCTCCACTATTGTAAAACATACTCCGTGCTTCCAGAAAGTATATAAATGTATTGCATAATCTGTTCTAGAATAATCACAAACCAACCATAAATGCTTTACGTATAAGTGAAGTTCAATGCATCAGGCCATATAAAAAATAAGGGATTCTTTCATGTCGGTTATATTTGATTAATGTAGTGAGAGTTTAAATAACATATTTGTTGATCAGTTTCACATCGTAACAGCCAATCGACCTTCATCACGACTACTGTGATGATGACTATATATTAAGATGACAAATGAGTGGTTCTGATTATATGACTACATACACAGAGTGGTGATTATTAAAGAAAACTACTTATAATCGTTTGTAATAATTAATGGGAAAAAAACAAACTAATTATTTCTTACCCTTCTGGTTGTTTCTTTGGTATACTAAACTTTCGAATTATTTCTTTAGGTTTCTCTTCAACTAAATATGAAATAAATAAAAGAGATCATTAAACTAGAAAAGTCATCTGATATAACGGATGGTTTACGATATTTTTCTTCTGTTACACTTATATTACAATGATACGTTAATATGTTAATAAGACTAATCATGTTATATCAGAACCGGGATTCGCGATCCTAAATAGGGAACCTGTTGTGACTTTAAGTCCGGCTTTTTACCATGTGATTTATTCGCATAATCGCAATCTTAGTGTTGTGCTAAACCAATGACGTTCGACCGGTATTAGCAACTTAGCGTCCTCATCGGTCCTTTGTTCGCTTAGTCCATCCAGTTGAGTCCAGAACGCCAATAACAGCTTCTCCTATACGGATCATTTATTTCAAACATACTTGGTTTATATACCAGCCAAACAGACCATGAAATAAGAAACAACATTTTTTGCAAAATCAAACCAAAACGTGACTGTGAATGTGGGAGACTGTAACCAATAAACTGAACATAATTTGAAAACAGCAAATCGTATAATGATAATCTATAGGTCAAAATGAATCTTATAAGGCCATTAATAGATCTCAGAAGTTGCTCGTAATTTAATCTTCACTAGGATACAACAAAACCGGATTAATACTACAGAACACATTACTCAATATGACTACAAGTAGTCAAACACAGTGAGTCCAGAGCAGAAATCAATAGTAAGAAAGACAGTCACATATTTAATAGTCCGTAGGCTTTGGCTATTTGTCCACACTCAACGACAAATCATAATTTATTTTCACTACTATACATCACTTCAAATACTATATTTATTCTTAAGTTAATTAAATTTGCAGAAGTAATTAGTTTCATGTTATTCTTCCTTTTGTACCGAAAAACCCGACCAATAAACTCACTTGGTATTGTTTACTTGATTCTTCCAATTGACGTTTAGGACTGCAGTTGATCAGTCTCTTATTGGCATATGTTCATCCTGTGCGGATTGCCTCGATAATGCCTTAATTTACAAGCATTATAAGCAAAGATGGATAGTGACTAGCAGTGGAATCCAGGACGCGCGTTTCGTCCTACTTGGGAATCGTCAGTCGGGCGTACTTGCATCCGAGTTGACGTTCACTCTGGGACTTAAACCCAGTACCGTTCACTTCAAACACCACCGCGTTATCCACTTAGCTACTGAGTGCTGATAGACACTTGCTTATGCAACGGGGTGAAGTTTAAATTAATTTGGTATCGTTTACTTGAATCTTCCCAATGATGCTTAGCACTGCAATTGATCAGTCTCTTATTGGTATATGTGCATAATGTGCGTATTAAAGTGAACAATATTGGGTTCGAGACCTAGAGTGAATATCAACTCTAAGATGCAGGTATATCCAGCTGATGAGTCCCAATTAGGCCAAAACAGGCATCCTAGATTCATCTTCGCCAAACAATAATCAGTAATGATTCGTACCCTATAATTTTGTACTACAACTTATATTAACGTGTGAAAGGTGATCAAGAAGAAGTTCTAGACTTTGGAGCTAAGTTATTTTCTACTCATCAGTGTACGTATTATTTTAATGTGGTGTCCAGTAATCTATTCGTTGTAGATATAATATCCTTGAATTTATAGGTAAATAATATTAATTGAAGGTCCATGTAGTACAAATTTACTTTTCGTTAAAAAGTAATGTAAAACACAAAGTTTATATCAAAACTCATTCGCTTAATGTACATACGTTAATAAAATGGTAGATATTCTACAGAATCATTATGAATTTGACTTGACAACAAATCTACACGAAGAATAATTTATATAGAATACATTTACGAGTAATATATTTAAAAAGAACTACTGAATGAATATAATCCCTTCAATAAAAACCATGTAACAGTTATTTATTATCTCTCAACAAAAAAAAGCTGGACCTACTTGGTGCTAAAATTTTTGTTCTTGCTGAAGCAGTTCCAGCTATATTTGCTGCTAAACACTGCCATGTACATAAATCTTCAGATTGTAAAGCTGCAAAATGAAGTGTTGTCTCTAGTTCATTTATTGAAATTTGAATACGACCATCTGATGTTCCAGTGAATAACCTAAAATATAATTATTGAATAGATTTATTTCCTTGAATTATTACCTGATAAATTTGATTATATCTTTTATAATTGATGAACTAGTAAATGCTAATTTGGTGAAAGTTATATACATTACCTTCAAATGCTCTGGTACGACCGACAGTCAGGAAAGTCAGCCCTCCTTCTCCAAATGCTCTCACATGGCCACGTACATGCAACCACTGACAGGCGAGTCCTACTCACTGCCTTCTCGCAGCATTACTGTTGTTTACGAAATAAAGAGGACGAAAGGCGAATGACTGACGCTTTAATCGGGTTGGTGGACAGAGAGAGTCCACCTAAATGAGTTGGAAAACCCTGATTCCAAACAAATGGTGTACATGGGCTGGTTCCAAGATCCTGAAGGAACAAATGGTGTATGAACCAATCGTTGGTCACCGGCTACCATGAGACTGCATCTCCTCACGTTGCTCCAGTGCTTTGTGGATCAGACTTTTAGGTCGAAGGCTCTGGGTGTGGTCCCCTAATAAAACCACCTGTGTTGGTTTTGTCACCCGGGTAGTATCACAGCCCTCACACAAATCGAATGATTTATGTGGCACATATCTATTTGGTGCTTCCTTGTACCAATGTTTAAGTGTTTAAATAATAAACAATAACATACTTCAAGAAACAGTTTACAAAGAACCTAAGTCAGTATGTACCTAGTTATCTAATCTTTTCGTACAACAATATGAATCTAGATTTAACAGTAACACTTACTTTGTTTTTTAAACCAGATGTTACCGAGGAACTTTTTTCTGTGTCTGTTGGACTGAATTCAGTTTGATAGGGCTGTAAACTTTTCTCGAACAAACTTAATAATTACAAATCAAAGTTTAGCCACTTCTCTTGTTGAGATCATTCTTACAACAAAGGTTAATGAAATTGCTACTTCAATAGAAAGATTATACACTATTAGTTGCTGAGCAACATTATCTACTATTACATCATTCGAATGATGATACCAATCTTCCCAGTTTGTTCGTAGGAGTCACTAGGATGCATAACTGTAATTACTGTTGGTTTTTCTAAATTTTGATTGGTTGATTTGGTTAAATTTGTATTTTATGATCGAGATCATTTTACATCAGTACTAATGAACATTTCCAAAGTAAAGAAAAACTTTCTATCTCCTAACATAACAAGCTTATATGTTTCACCTAACCAATGTATTTAATATAGGCCAATAAACTTACTTTCCATCTTTATGCCATGATAGTACTGGTTGTGGTATTCCTTCTGCAACCGCATGCAATGTAACTTCTTCATTAAGGGTTGCTGTTAGTTGAGTAGGTGGTTTTTGTATGAACCGAGGAGCCTGTAAAATTGTTTGTGGTTTACCTTCGACATGTATATTAAATCGAAGTTCCGCTTGACCAAATTGATTAGTAGCAATACAACTACAGACACCAGAATCAATATTAGGTACGGGTGTATCTAGAATTAGTGAACATACGTTTGCACGCATGGGGACGATCTGAAATGGTAAGGGTTTAGAAAATAGAAAAGAAGATATAACTATTTGGTTTACAAACATTTAAAAGATATCAAGATAATTCTCTAATAAACCGATATAAGCTTGAAAATCCATGGAATATAGGTACTGACAAGACGCTTCGTTTGCGTTCATGGATCCATTTTATTGCATGTGAAGTCATGTGTACCTATCACTGAGATATGACTGGTAAAAACAAAACAGTTGTCCAATGACTTTCAAGTAGATATTAGGTTTTGATGGAAATGAGTTTTAAAATATAACTAGTTATTTCATGTCAAAAGTACTTATAACATATGGGAGTATTTACCTTGTGCGTTTTATCCATGGTAATCGGACGACCATTAATAAACCATGATACTGTTGGGACTGGTTTCCCGATTACTTCAGCTTCTAAGCGAACAAGCTGACCTTCTTGTAGGTTTAAAACACCAGGACAGGTGATTATCGGACCAGCTTCTGTCGGAGACCAAGGGAGAGGACCTCGACAGAATACTGGTGGTTGACCAGTTGGAGCAACGCTTGACAGCGGTACAACGGATAGCTACAAGAAAAAGATTGAGACACTTCTTGAATGTTACGGTACACGTGAGGATATCACATTGCTTAAAAGAGATGAATGGATGTTTTCTAATTATCATAAAAGAAATCAATAATCATCAACAAATTTACTTACGTTAACAATACAATGATCTTCTCCAGCAGGATTTTTCGCTGATGCTACATAAATCCCAGAATCAGCTTCAGTTGGTTCTGTAATTTCCAATCCCACTTCACCATTGTCCTGATAAACAAAATTGTTTGTAATTATATTGGTCTCAATATCTCATAAAAATACATATTTAATCAATTTTAATGTCAATGTCTGTACCTCAGGTATTTTAATTATTGTCTGAAAGCAAACAACAAGTGGAATGTAGTGCTATCCTCTAACTTACGACTAGTTATTGTTTCATAAGTATTTCACATACAATGTATTTATCACTAAGATATAGGTTATTGGAAATATGTCAGTCAGTCAGTTAGTAACAACGTAGAACTTCGTACGTACGTACATCAGTATTCAAAATATGTCATTGTATTATAACAGGACTTCGATGGTAATTCATCAAATTAATTAATTGTATCAGTTAGCATTTATCAACAAGGTAAATTTGAAATTCAAACAAAATGGAATGAACACTAAAATTTCTAAATCATATAATACCGTTTCATAGTTAATGAACTTGCTATTTCAACGGTAAGACTATACATTAGTTGCTGAGCGACATTATCTACTATTACATCATACAAATGATGATACCAATCTTCCTAGTTTGTTCGTCAGAGTTACTAGGATGCTAAACTTTAGTTTTAAAAAGATAACTATTATAATCTAGAGTCTTTCAATCGTTTTACAAATCATTAGGTACAAATGAAAAGGGTTAAGATAAAATAAATATATGAAAATATTATTATATTATTTATGCAGCAGAATATATAGAAATTATACGAATATCATCTTCTAGCTGAACTCTACGTTTACAAACTTTTACTATAAGGGATCTATAGGGATATTTCGAATTTCTTAGTTAAGATTATAGAATGATTTTAATTAAGCGACCATTAAAATCCAGGAACTATTGGACGGATGCCTTGTCCTTGTATGGAACGCCTTAGCAGTGAGCGCCCACAACCACTCCACCAGAGATCAGATCAAGGGCATTCGGCTTCATGCGCGAACGCTTATCTTTTAGACCGCTGGTTCAAGTATCTAACTCCTGAAGACGGAGTTGTGCATACACATTTCTGAAGAGTCTTATGCTAAGTTGATGAAGTAAAGTATGAGCCAGTAACCTACTAGTTGAACATTACCTATTAGAAATTAGTCCAATCTGTGAAGGTTAAGATGCTGTGACTTTAAATGAGAAGTTGGTACAGAATAGTGAAAGGTTTCATGATCAAATTAGAAAAAATTTGTTATCCTGTCTGTCAATGTTATTAACAGTTATTCGCTTCCACCCTTAAGTTGAATATATCAGTAGGTGGAAATCACTAACTATGAAGTGAATAATGCTAATGGATTGCTATTAAATTTGATAGTCATACTGGAATTAATCAATAAACTGTTAATTAACCTGAATACAGAATAAGATTGAATTCCATGAAAAAGAAAATAAAAGCAATTGATACTTACCAATACATGATAATGTATCCTTTCATCTGAGTACAATGGTTTCCCATTTTTAAGCCATTGTACGCTTGGTTTGGGCTGACCATAAACTCTGCCATGTATATGTAATGGGATCTTTTCATTTATTTTAAGTTCACTAGGAAATCGTTCAATGAAATTTGGTGGAATCATTTCTGGTTGTATAAATATTGTTTGTTGTTGATATGTATGCGATAAATCAGTGATATCCATTGATGGGTGACTTAATTTCAATTCATATTCAGTATGAACAACTGGCTGTGGTAGAACAGATCTGAAAATTAATTCATATATATTGAGATTATGAATTTATCAATGATAGACCATCATTGAAAACCTGGAAGCAATGAGCGGGCGTTTCTTCCTAGTATAGGATGACTCAATGATGAGCATCCACGATCGCACACACGGGAGTCGAACCACTGGTCCGGTGTCCAACGATGTCAATATCTAACTAATTTCAACAATTTTGATCTTTTGAATAATTTTAATTACTACAATTTGTAAGGGAATGTTATATTTATTAGTGGAATAATAAGCAAAATACTAAAACACTTTGGAGGTCTAGTCAACACCTACAGATAAGTCGTTAATTTTTAAGTAAACACATTTCTTAGATGATTCAGCTGAAGATAGGTAAGCTGAGACTGGTTTTTTAATCAAAGCTTAAAGAAAAAAGACCTAATAAAACCCTGAGTAAAATTGAATGTGTGACAAAAATTGTGAATATCAACTATCTCTGAATCAGAATTAGGAGAAAGGACTGTACCAAGTAGTTAGATTCAGTATGGAGTTGTGGAGATTATTAAGTTTTTGATTGAGATCATAATCCGAATGATGTTAGTTCAACATTGAAAATCTGGGAGCATTAGACGGCCGTTTTGTCCTATTGTGGGACTCCTCACCAGTGTGCATCCACGATCCCGCTCGTGAGACTCGAACCCAGGGCTTTCGGTCTCGCACGCGAACGCTTAATTCCTAGACCATTGGGCCGGCATCCGACAGTGTTAATGTCTAACCTCGACCTATCCACGTAATTTCGCGACTATTTTCCATTGTACTGAGGTAGACACCTGTCTCTACTTAACACGGATTAGACTCCACTGGTCACGGCTTCTCACTAGAACTCCGAGAATTCCCTTACAAAGCTAGTCACTAGTAAGCACATGGTAATTATCAGTATGGAGTTCTGGAGATTATTAAGTCTTTGATTGAGTGATTTCTAAAAAAATCGTTATAAAATACACCTTAGCAAAGATGTAAATGAATTGTTCAGTGAATAGGTAACTCAGATATTTTAAGCGGAACCTACTAATTGATATAATTGCTTTTTCATTTTTCATAGTTTTTTATTCAATGAAGAGATCGAAATAAATGCATAATATAAAACTTGGTGTGTTTAAAACTCTCATAAAAACTCACATAGGTTCTTCACAAATTATTTGAAGACATTTTGAACATGAACCAGCTGGATTTGTAGCTGTCACTAACCATTCTCCTTGATCATCTGGTTGAATTTGTTGAACAATTAATCTTGTAATCCCTGTATTTGGTATATTTTGAATGAGTTGATTCGGATTACTATATACAATCATGCCATTATGATACCAATTCAATGAATTCAATGGCAAACCTTTAACTTCTACTTCTAATATCAATTCTTGATCAGGTTGAACTCTTATTGGAGATTCTGGGAATTTAATAAACTCCGGCGGTTGAACAGTTGGCTTTTTTGTATCGCTTATAGCTAGTTTTAAACAAAATTAAATCATTACTAAGCATAAATCTATATAGCAAAGAAGACTAATAAACTTATACACTTTTTTCATTAAATAAGTAACAAAATAAGTAGCCATTCTGTTAAAAACAAATCGGGCTTAAGATCGACAGAACAGGCTGCCAATTATATGTAAAGATATTCAAGTAGATCATATCTATCTGAAGCTTGTTCTGACGGTGCTGTTCAGAAGGACTCGAAAAGCTTTACGAGTAGACAAACCATCTTGGTCAGTCAGTCAGTCAGTCAGCTCCAACGTAGGACCAGGAACATATGTGTATCGGTCCAAGTTACCATACCTCATTAGCACAACAAGATGAACAACAAATTCATAGAAGTAGTTAATTCAGTGGTGTTAATGTATAAAAGAAAGACTATGTATAAGGTTATGGTACAGAAAGAAAGAATTAGTTCGTAGAAAGAAAGATATGAAGCAGTTCTAGTCTCATAGTTTAAGGGAAGATAAGTAGTGTATACACCTATGCCATTGTGATCGATTCTGAGCCATGTCTCCAGGAGTCTCTAACTATTGGTTACGATAGTCGCGCAGACCCCAACCAAGTAGTCTGCATCTACCAACATGGCTCAGACTAGAAGTTAGTGACTTGAAGCACTGATGCCACGTTTTGGTTTGGCCACGCCTAACTTTCTCCCAACCATCCCCAACACTAGTGAGCATTGTACGTCGTGGTAATCGGTGTTCAGGCATACGCAACACGTAGCCCAACCATCGCAGTCGACGAAGATTCACAACCTCACCAACTGATTTACCATCATCCATCTTAGTAGATGAAATTCAACCAAAATCCATAAAAATAAATTTGTTGTCTTTCCAAAAACGTTAAACACCTTTCTGAAGAAACTCATCCTGACTATTAATAAAGTGAACACTATTCCAATCAAACTATTTGAAGTCATTTGAATTTTTGCTTTCCATTAATTAAACACACTAGTAGTATGTTAACAGTTATTTTCTAAACCTTAATTATGTCCTCAAATCATAGGACGTAGAAAAAGAGGTAATGGTTTGTTATTCGACTAAACTGAAGCTCATACATTGAATGAGCAGTGGAATATATAAATGATTACTTGGATTCTTATAATTAATATTAAAAACAAAGCTTCTTG
Organism: Schistosoma haematobium; assembly: GCF_000699445.3. Taxonomy (NCBI): domain Eukaryota; kingdom Metazoa; phylum Platyhelminthes; class Trematoda; order Strigeidida; family Schistosomatidae; genus Schistosoma; species Schistosoma haematobium. The sequence continues at coordinate 7,055,818 of NC_067195.1, forward strand.
TCACTTTTGTTAGTTTTAATTCATAATGATCTTTGAAAAATTTGGCTATCAGATTAACAATTCACAAAGTGTAAAAATTTAAATGTGGAAACTTAATGATTTACTTTTCGTTATAACGCTTATATTAGACATAACTTCTGCTTGACCCGCTATATTTTCTGCTATACATGTGTAAAGACCAGAATCTTCTGGGAATAGTTCATTCATAATTAAATGTCCTGTCATGATTACTGGATGAGGCTGTAATTCATTCACATCAGACACTGGTGGTCCAACTTGAGTTTGTTGATGATCTGGGCTATCAACTAAAGGTTGTCCATTTAGATACCATTTAATGAATGGTATTGGATTGCCACAAGCTTCAGCTGTTAAAATTAATCGTTCGCCCTCATATAATTCTATTTCTGGACTGAAGGTCTAATATGAAAAAGATGTATGTTAGAAAAGACAATAATTAGTGTAAAAGTCATGGTAATATACAAGATAAATCCAGATAACATTGAGTTTAATTATAATTTTTTTCTAGATATTCAACATGATTTCTTGAAGAACTCACTAAAGTACGTCAAAAGTTCTAATAAGATTAAAATTAATGTTTGATACAAATGCATTTTAGGTGTTTACTTCTAGCTGAAATTCATCTTAGTTTCTCACCTATGAAATAATAATAATTATTATTATCAGCTTTATTCAATATTATATTTTTGGCACAATATAGAATTCTCAGCGCAAAGTATTTCAACAAGTTTCCGTTTCTTTCTTCTTGGTGGGTCCTGGTGATAAATATTGAGTGATCGCCAGTTAGATGTTAGCAGTCCAGTAAATGAACATTTGAATAATGTGCATTCTTTTCGTTGTATATTGCCAGCAACCACATTGTCTCTTATTGAGTTTTTTGTAACTTTGACAACGAAAGGTTGTACACTTTTCAGAAACGCAGCAGAATAGGTTATGCGATTAATAAACATAATGATATATTAAAACAAACAAAAATAGATAATTTGTTGAAATATCTAGATGGCAGGAACAGGTAGCCCAGATGCTCAAGCAGGCCTCACTTTTCTACGTGATGGAAATGGGTTTAGACGTTTCATTTGAACACATTGAGTGTTTTGTCACGTTACATTAGTCTGAGAAACGTTAGTTCAACAAAATTAAAGCAGCAATAACTATGATCGAAGTGAAAAAATAGCTAAGTTTTGGTGTAAGTTTGATGACAATTTCATATCTTCATGTTAGCCGTGTTAAAATCATTTTGCATTCGGAAATGTATTAACATCCTGTGATTTCAGAGTGCACAAGAAACATGTATAATCAGATGTTAGTGAAATAAACTTGTCTGTTAACTTCATAGGTCATAATAAACAATCATCAAGTAATACGAAGATAATTACTGCTCACTATGTCATATTGACTGAATTAAGAGTAAGATTGCCTAAACCTTAGGGTTGTTCGAGAGTGGAATTCATTAGCCTATCAACTAATATGCTAGACTTCACGTTAATCAATATGTCGATCTATTCATCAAAAGGTTTTTCAACCAAGACAAAATCTACCTTGGAATATAGTAAAACCGTAAATATCCCCATTCATTTAATACTATTATGTATGGGTAATCAGAAATGAAAATCGATTACTGATTTATGTTATGAATGGATTGATCATGATAGTGAAACTAAGTTTTTTTTCTGTAATAAAAGTATGAATTAGGGTTAGGCAAAAATATCCAGAATTTAACACATGTATTGATATTCAGTGAAGTAAATTGGACAAGTTTTATCAATTGCAGTACGGCAAGTGTCAGTAAAATATATACATTTCAATACATAATAAATAAAAATAACCATTTTTACTTCAGTCACAACTGAAGTGAATCACAAATATCTAATCAATAAACAAATATTCATAATTGACGTACTTTTGTGAAATATGGCTTCTCTGGGTACGGTCGAGGTTCTGGAGATGGTATTTGAACTTGTTTTAGACCTTCTACTTGCACTGTCAACTGGCTTAGACATAACTTATCTAATTCACGAGGATAAGGTCTTTCTGGTTCTGTAAAAGAATTAGAAATAAAAGAGTTTAAGTTTTAAAAAAAGGACAATTGTCTTTAAGTTATAACCATAGACCTTTGAACGATAGTTGGTGTGTTGGGTTATTCATGTTTTGGATATTTCAAGGTATGCATGATATTGGTGTACTAGTTGACTTGATGCAATATATACCATTATAGACTTGTCATCTATACTAAACCCAATGATTAGAAGTTAAACTTATTCAAATTGTTGATGACTATTTAAATAAAACCGATACTTTAGTAGTGTACAATATACAAATCGATATTGAAAAATGTATTAAATCAATTATTTCTGTAGTGCATACTATTTATGCTGACAGATACAAGTAGTATGTAGCACCAAATGGAAGTTCAATGCCTGGTGGCAGAAGATTGCTACCTTGAGGTGGTGGTCGGGCTTGCCTATCGTGATGAAGCAACCGAGCTATACTGGCTGGAACAACCGCTCCTCAAGGTCCTACCATGTTAGACAGGTCGGTTGAAGAGCAGTAAGACTAAAAGCAACAAACCTAAGGTCCGAAGGAGAAGTCGTACTGCTGACTGTACAGAGGTGTGACAGGAGTAAGGTGTTTCCTTCAGACAACCAGCATGACAGCGATGCTGCCTTCCCACAAGGAGGGGTGGGGTTAGAAAAGGTCGACCCTAAAAATGCACACCTCGCCTTATCCCACAGATATCCGTCTCCGGCGGTAAGGTTTCAACAAGTACGGAGCTAACACAAAAATTACCCATAAAAAGGTCTTGTGTGACCGACCTAGAGCAGTTGTCCCCTGGGCACTGCGGTCACGCTCTCAGGCCATTAAGACCACCTCTAATCCAATTTCCTTTTCAGGCACCTCCAGAAGAACCCTTCCACGGTGTGGGCAACCGGAAAGTGATAACCGCCCTCATACCTCTAACAGCACTCAAGACCACATATGAGAGTAATCAAAATTACAACAGAATTAGAGGAATAATAGAGTATGTAAAGGACAGAGCAAATAAGAATTTCAAAGAATGTATTTAATGTATGATTTTCATAATTTACTAAGCCTCTATGTGACAGCTATTTTATAAAGTACAATATTACTTAAGAGCATATAAATGAGATGCAAATTATCATCATTTCAACATCATATTATTTACTTAATTTTTATTCATATTATTACAGAACAACTTACCTAAAACAGTTAACAAACCAGAAGAAATACATTTTCCAGCTGGATTCTCAGCAATTACAGCATAACGACCAGAATTTTCAAAGAATGCTTCAGGTATATTGAGTGCATAAATACCATTACCTTCACATTCAAGTAAATAGTTTGGAGAACTTGTAATTTCATGACCATCACGAGTCCTGAAATATTTAAAAGAATTAATTTTGTAAATAATGTATTATGTGACATATGAATTTGATCATTCTGTTCATCCTTGAGGGTACAGCATACAACTAAATGATATATTTTTATTAAATTTTCCAGAAAACTATTCCTCACTAATCAGATTATACCTCTTCTTTGTAACCAGAGATTCGAACCCAGGACATACCAGTCTCGTGTGCGAACGCTTAACCTCTAAGCCATTGAGCCAGCCGGTGTCCTACGGTGTTAATGTTTAATTTTAACCAATTCACGAAATTGAGTGACAGATCTACCACTGTCATCAATGAGTTACTATCTCATGGCAGACCCGGTCGAACTTCACTCGTCACTGCTTCTCACTAGAACTCCAAGAAATACTTATTGAAGCCAGTCACTACTGAGCATATGTTGATAATTATCAGAAGGGGTTTTTGTGGATATTGTAGTAATTTCAATAGTTGAGATCATGCGTCAATTGAAGCTGATGACGAGCACTGCTGAGGAGTCCCACAATAGAACGAAACGGCTGTCCAGTGCTTCCAGGTTTTCTATGATAGTCCAGCTTCAATTGACTTATGATCTCAACCATTGAAATTACTACAATATCCACAACAATCCCTTCTGATATTTCATTATTGTTCATTTATAATGAAAATTTGATCAATTCAGAAACGTTTTACCCGGAAATTTCATAGACCAAATCATTTTTGAAAAAACTAAACATTGTTTTTGAATTAAATAAATGAAATTCAACTTATTAATCACTTATAAAATTCAATTAATGTAATCATTATTGTTGTATCCAAGTTATATTTGATATAAAAAATTAAGTTAAAACTGTTTTTCAGTCAGTGAGAAGAAATGTCGACGTCTGGGAGGGAAGCATGGGATACAGTGGACATCCAGGATGCAGCTGGACGACATAGACTTCGCACATGATCTGGATCTTCTATCGCACACGCAACAACAAATGCAGGATAAGACGACCAATGTAGCAGCAGCCTCAGCAGCAGTAGGTCTCAACACACACAAAGGGAAAAGGAAGATTCTCCGATACAACACAACATGCACCAATCGAATCACACTTGACGGAGAAGCTTTGTAAGATGTAAAAATCTTTACATATCTGAGCAGCATCATTGATGAACACGGTGGATCTGATGCAGATATGAAGGTGCGTATCGGCAAAGGGAGAGCAGCATATTTACAATTGAAGAACATCTGGAACTCAAAACAACTATCAACCAACACCATGACCAGAATTTTCAGCACAAATGTCAAGGGAGTTCTACTGTATGGAGCGGAAACATGGAGAACTATGGAAGCCATCATTCAGAAGATACAAGTGTTTATTAACAGCTGTCTACGCCAAATACTTCGGATCCGTTGTTCAGACAATATCAGCAACAACATACTGTGGGAGAGGACAAACCAGATTCCAGCGGAGGGAGAAATCAGGAAGGAACGCTGGAAGTGAATAGGATACACATTGAAGAATTCACCCATCTACGCCACAAGGCAAGCCCACACATGGAATCCCCAAGGCCAAAGGAAAAGTGGATGACCAACGAACACATTACGCCGAGAAATGCAGACATTCATGAAGAGAATGAACACGAATTGGATAGAACTATAAAGGGAGGCTCAGGACAGAGTGGGTTGGAGAATGCTGGTCGGTGGCCTGTGCTTCATTGGGATTAACAGGTGTAAGTAAGTAAGAGAAAAAAGTATATCTCAAATGAAAATGAACAATTATTTAACAAAATAACCAAAATAATTACTATAAACATTTTAAATAATGTAAATAATCTTACCATGTAACTGTTGGTGGTGGATGTCCATCTACTTTAACAATTAATCGAACTGATTCTCTCTCATATATTATTTGATTTTCAAGTCCTTTAATAAATCTTGGCGTCATTAAACGACCACGTACTATTAAATTTGCAGTACTTTGTGCACGACCTGCAATATTTTCAGCTTCACAAGTATATTCACCTGCATCGTCAGGAAATGCCTTTAATTTTTAAGGAAAAAATTGAAACATATTATCTGTGTAGAGTTGTGGAGATTGTTAAGTTTTTGATTGACATTATGAATCGATATATGTTAGACCACCATTGAAAAACTGGACGTGCTGGATGGCTATTTCGTCCTAGTATGGGATGATTCGGCAGTGCGCATCCTTCATAATTCTTCTGATTCTGTTTTTAGTTCTATTCCTTTTTTTCCTTTTCGGTTCTTTTTTGTTCAATCTTCTCAATCCTGTTTTTGACAGACATTCCACTTCTGATTGGTATTACATGCTATTTATATTCACCAGCATAAGTAGCATACACCACAACACTACTTGTTGGTACAGAATGAACGGAGTGTGACTAAAAGTGAAACCCAGGGTGTCCGTTGATGTTTACTCCAGGACTCGAACCCAGTGCTGTGCCACTTTGCTACTGAGTGCAACTAACCATTTACTTGTACAATAGTTGTGGAAATTAATTCAGTTTGAAACGGTTTGGATTATCCCGTTATTAATATCTTTGACTGAAATTTGATCAGTTTTGGTTGACATAGGTACATCATTTACAGATTAGCTCGATATAGTCATTATAACACAAGTTGATATAGAATAGATGAACTCATCAAATCTTAGTCAGCATAATCCAAATTGGATTAATACTACTTGGCTATTATTGATTGTCTAAGGTCAGTCAGTTAAATAGACGATGATATTCAACACTCTTCACAAACCAAAGTACCATTTGGATTTTTTATTCATATAAAATCTTTTAGATCTTTCGAAATGTTTGATTACTTTGTTTAAAATGTTGAACCCAATCAATTAATTGAATATTATGTAACATATTTAAAAAACTAAAAAAATTCACTAATTACAATTAACTTATTTTTGATAATAATGAAAAATAACTTACTTCACTGAGTGTTAATCGTACACGATTATTTGTATAATCTAAACGGAAATCAGGACCATCAGATAATTGACGTCCGGAACGATACCATGATATTTTGGGTTGTGGTGTTCCATTGACAAGACCTTCTATAACAACACATGCTCCTTCATCAGCTACAACATTTGCTAGAGGTTTTACAAATTCTGGTGGAATAGGTACTTCAACAATTACATCTACTGGACGGTACTAGAAGAGTACGGATGATAAACAATAAAATAAATTGTCTAGTTTATCCGTTTAGAAGAAGAATATTTTTATTCAAAAAATATGAGAACATTAGGGAATGAATGTAAAATCAATTTGGAGAAAATATTTTTTAAGAGCTAGTGAGTCAAAAAGTAGAGGAGCTTCTTAACTATATTTTCAAAACGGTACATGTATTCGGTTTTGTTAGAGAATTCAGTTTAGTAAAACCATATTGATGATTGTATTGCAGTTCATTATGATTCTAATAACATTTTATTTGAGTTCAGGATTGGACAAACAATGACCACGTGTTTGAGCTCACCAGTGACTAGCTTCAAGATGCGACTCCTAAAGTCTGAGTGAGAAGCTGTAACCAGTAGAGTCCAATTATGTCAGGTGTGAGACAGTTTTCTGCCACAGGAAATAGATAAGGGTTACGCAATATCTTGAATTGACTGAAGTTAGACGCTGAAACAGTTAGATGCCGGCTCAGTTGTTCATAGTATAAGGGTTCGTGTGCGAGGTCGGTCATGGGTCCGATCGTCACATGTGAGGTCGTGGATATGAATTACTGAGGAGTCTCATCCTGGGACAAACATCTGTCCACAAACCTCTATTCTGATTAAAAAATCTGTGTTTTTACTTACAGATTTAGATGAGTTGTTAGCTCTGGTTTTCAGTCATTATGTGTTACTAGAAAAATAGATTTTCTAAATTATTCGATTTAAATAAATCCGATAAACAATATTTCCAAAAAGAGTAAGTTAAATTAGTGTGTGAAAGCTGTAGAAAGTGATGAGTACTTAACAGAAAAATGTTCTGGGTCAAAAAAGAAAAAAACTATTAGTTTCCAGTCACGTGGCATAGCATAATAAAAAGGATTGGTTGAAATCACTAAACTATTTAATACTGAATTTCAACCATATGATTCTATTTTAAGGTACTCATTGAAACTTTAAAAATACTAGTCCAGTTTAAACACAATTAAACAGAAGGTTATGACAACCGTTTATCACTTCTTAGTTGATGTTAGTTTTTTTCAGACTGTTATTTGTGATGACCAACTAATCTTTATTAATAGTTGGATTCATGAGTCGATCTTAGCTAGACCACCATTGAAAATCCGGAAGTTATGGACGACCGTTTAGTCTTAGTATGGGACTCCTCGGTGGTGCGCATCCTCGATTGTCTCCACCCAAAAACTGACGATGGTTTGCTCAATATCATTGATCTATTGAAGTTAGACATTAGTACCATTGGATATTCGCTCAGTGGTCTAAAGGTTAAGTGTTCACTCACGAGAATGAAGGTCTTGAGCTCGAGTTGCGTGTGACGGATCGTAGATGCGCACCGTTGAGGAGTCCCATACTAGGACGAAACGGCAGTTCAGTAACTACAGACTCTCAGTGGTAGTCTAGCTCAGATTAACTCATGAATTCAACTATAAAAACTAATACGATCTCCACAAATCCTCATTTTGATAGTTTTCATTAATTTGAATATTTTTTTGACTGTTAAAACATCTATACTTCAAGTAGTCGCTCTCTACGCACACATAATAACATCAGAACATTTTTAGGAATGTTTAACATACTCTAGCGTAGAAATCCGCAATCCATTGACTTTTATGATGTTCAATCTGCGGTACAACTGGAACGACATTCATATTTGTTTCATGTTCAAAAGTCGACTCAAATATTGATGTTAAAGATGGCCTACTTGGTAGATGAGTTGAAATAGCAGTTTCATACTATTAAAATAAAAGAAATAGACAATATAATACGAATTTTCTCAAAACATATCGATTGTATATTATCGATTCGTAAAGCCGGAATAAATAGTATACAGAAATATTATGCGTAAAAGGGACACATGGTGTGTAAACTACTGTTCATAGCACATTGTTTGATTAACTGAGTTTTGCTTCATTTTCCACCAATAACGATAGTAAAAATAGAACAGAAACACCAAATATTTACCATAAATAACAGTAGAAGAAGTGAAACTGATACGACGGGGAAAAATATGCATAATCTTACTCATTGTGGATTTTGTTCTACATTACATCCTTTCTTTAATTCAATGCGATGATTACTCAATGCTTTTTAGTCACAAGCATTCTAAGTAACGATGGATACTGGCTAATAATGGAATTCAGGACCCACGTTTCATCCTAATTGGCACTCTTTAGTTGGGTGTACTTGTATCCCAGAATTGATGTTCACTCCAGAACTCGAACCCATTACCGTTCGCTTCAAACGCCATCGCGTTATCAACTTAGCTACTGAGTCCTGATAAGGACCTGCTTGTGTAATGGGGTGGGATTCCACTGCTAGCCACCATTCATCTGTGCTTATGGTTTGTGGTTTGTTATCATTCTGGATATCTTTTCATACATGTGGTTTCATCCTAAATGGGTGACCAATCAATGTATGAATGAGTGTATATACGACTAGGGTCGCCTTCTTATATTTGGAGTTAATGAATCTTCATTTGTACCAGTCTTTGTGTTCTTTCTTCGCTTCATGAGAATTGCATTGGTTCCTCGTTTGTTTTTTCAAGTATAATTATTAAGCGAGATAACAAGGATATAACAAGAACCATTCCATATCTCAAAACAATGTCAATATTCTATCAAACTAACGATAACGAAAATAACTTAGGAGAATGAATTTAGATTTTCTGAATAGAACAATTTCATCATCATGGAAATACTGACCAGATTACACTATTTTATACAACCTCAGTAAAACGACAGTTACCTTATTTAATTTTATGAATGAAATACTGTATGTCATTCCAGTTTAAAAAATGTTTGTGAATTAGTCTTGATCAAAATAGAACTTGGCACAAACGTTCTTAGTAAATCATAATTTATATTTTTTTCCTTTCATCAACTAGATGTTCTTGTTTTATTCATTTCACTTCTCAAAACATATTTGATAACTTGATCATGTTCCTGTATCACATAATGTTACATATCCCATATGAACTAGTGTAGGAATTACTATCATGATTGTTTTCATCTAATTCTCTAAATAAACTTCTTTAAAAACGAATAGAATATCAGGAACAACTAATGGGTTAAAACGATTTAATGAAGTCCAATATATGGACGAACCAATCAGATATAAAATAATGAGTCACGACTCGAAATTCATCCATACATTTGGCTAAAGAGAGTTTTGACATTATAGCTGATGTTAATTGGTGATGAAAACCTTAAAATTTATTTTTAACCCTAACCATCAGCTGTAAATGAGAATTTTAACTGCTTTATAACCCTCATTTATTCGTAATCAGGTGTTCAGTCTCAAGGTCACTTCAGTGTCGCTGAAAGGTCGTTCATAAATTATAGTTTCACTGCTTCATGTGATCTTTTTCCGAAGATTTGTGATGAAATGTTAGAATTCTGTAAGTAAATATGGAGATCGGACAATTAGTTGAGTTTCTTTTTCTTATATGACAGAAAACTAAACCTTTTATACAATTATTCGCTACATTACAATTGTGTCAGGTTACAAAGTATACTGATACAAACTTGCAATGTAATCCATATCATAATAATTTTGACTAAGATTAACTCTGTAACTGATATATATTATTCCTAGTGTTAAACATCAGTATCTTACTTGTTTTAATTGAGTTTCCATAAGATAAGTTTTTTCATAATGTAATCGACTTTCATAACCACTAATCACTTCAGTCTTTGCTGATAAATCTGTTGACAGTTGTGTTTTGTATTCAGGTACTAACGGTATCAGTTCCATTTGATGCTCATGTTCACCTTCCGATGTATAACCTTCCTCTAAATGTGGATGACTAGCAACTTTTGTATCTAATTCAGTACGATATTCTGGAACTATTGGTGTGACTTCAAGTTTGATAGGATGTTTAGTTTCAACAGCATATCCAGGCATCAATTCTGGTTTAGAGGATACGTCAGTGTTCAGTTCAGTTTTATATGAAGTAGTCATGGGAATAATATCCAATTTGTGTTCATGTTCTTCTTCTGATGAATAACCAGCTTCAAGTATGGGATGACTTGCTATTTTTCGTTCCATTTTTGTATGATATTCCGGTACCATTGGAGTAATTTCAAATGATCGAATATGTTCAGTTTCTGTAGTATAGCCTGGTGTCAGCTCTGGTTTACTATAAATATCAGTTGTTAATTCAGTTTTATAATCAGTGTGAGGTACAATAGGTACAACATTCATTTCATATTCACGTCCTTCTTCGGCTGCATAACCTTTTTCTAATATCGGCCTAGCTGGTAAATTATGTTCTAATGATGTTTGATATTCACGTCTCATTGGTGTAATATGTAATGTACGTTTATGTTCTTTTACTGAACTATAACCAGACATGATATATGGTCTACTTACTAGATTTCTTTCCATACGTGTTTTATAATGACGTACCATTGGTACGACGGACATACTATGTTCATGTTCTTCTTCTGATGAATAACCTGGTGAAAGACGTGGTTGACTAGCAACACGTCGTGAATAACGTGTTTCAATGTTTGGTACAATTGGTGTAATTTGTTTTTTATATAAATGTTGTGTACTACTATAATGTTTTACTTGGCCTTGTAATTTTAATTGACTATCAATAGGTCGTATTATCTAAAGAATTAAAAATGAAAGTAATATTAGTTAAGGAACTATGACATAAAGATTATTAACCTTACATGTTATTCTCTATAGAATTATTGTTTCTGTTAGTGTTGTATTTTGTAGGTTCTTTCTTGGGAAGATCTCCAGGTAATGAGGTAAAATAAATTAATTTGGAAGGTGGCCATCTACCTAAGAACATTGTAGTATTTTGTTGTTTAGAAATGATTTACTAATTTTTATATCCTAAATTCACTAATGCTTCAAACCTTGGATTGTTTGTTATAAAACAGAGAATATTTCCTTGTTTATAGTTATCTATTACACACTAGTGCAGGAAGTCGAAATTCTCAGATTCGATCTCGAAAACTGGCTAAACTACGTATTCAGTTACGGAAATCCGAAAAGAATTGAAGGACTCACCTACTACTGTATAAATTAACTGACATAATCATATTGAACAGGTTTCCATTTTAGCTTAAACGACGTTTGTTGTATGTATGATAATGATGTTCACTTAATAATATCCACAACTCCATACTAGTAATTACCATGTGCTCACTAGTGACTAGCTTCATGAGGGAATTCTCGGAGTTCTAGTGAAAAGCCGTGACCAGTGGAGTCTAATCCATGTTGAGTAGAAACAGGTATCTACCTCAGTACAATGGTCTCTCAATTTCGAGGATTGGTTGGGGTTAGACAGTAACACCGTTGAATCCGGCTCAGTGGTCTGGAGGTTAAGCGTTCGCACTCCATACTGAAGGCCATGGGTTCGAATCCCTCGCGCGGGGTCGTAAATGTGCACTGATGAGGAGCCCCACAATAGGACGAAACGGTCGTCTAATGCTTCCAGCTTTTCAATGTTGATCTACCACCAATCGGTTTATGATCTCAATAAAAAATTTAATAATCTCCACAACCCCATATTGATAATATTCACTTCGTTCAATATATGTTTAGTATAATATAGAGTTCTCTAAGGCCTACTGTATTAACATCGTAGATGTTGGTTTAGTACTGACATACATATTACGTAAACCAATACAGTGATAAAGTACAGATACTAATTCACAAGAAGCTTTGTATAAAATACCATTTGGTGACAATAAAAAAACTTTCTAAGCTCCATAAAGATTTATTCACCTTAATGGGTACTAAACACATTCAAACTGCTATAATGCATTTAAATGCTCATAATACATATCCCCAATAGAATTCTGATGTTAACCTACAGCGTAAACAATAGTAAAACTATATATTTGGATTCCGTCAAATTGTTTCATTTTCAGAATAATATCCGATTTGTCAAAATACATGAGAACAATCGAATAGTAGTCAATATTAATCAGGTAAAAATTAAAATCTAAAGGAAATAAGACTGAAATAGTTCCCTAGACTATTACTGTATCGTTTAAGTTAACTTAATTAATTGACAATTTAAATGTGATCAACTAATATATTGATATCAAAAAGTGATCTGAGCAAAATGAAAAGAATTTAACAATGTTTAATATACAATTATCAATATAGGGTTGTGAAGATTGTTGAGTTTTGATTGAGATCCTGAATGGATCCATGTTAGACCAATTATTATGTTACTGGAATCATAGAGTTAAGAATTTATGCATACTAAGAAATTTCAACGTACAAAGAGGTATTTAACATATTTAACTACTAATTTTAAACTATCTCTAAACAATTTATTTTACCTCTGTTCGACTTAATGATTGTTCTTTGCGTGGTAATGCAAAGGTGAGTTGAATTGGTGGTGTTGGCTGTCTTGGTCTTATTTGTAAATGATGTCTTGTCAAATAGTATTGTGATGGTGGAGCTGATGTTTCTCTTTGAAATCGTACTGGTGATAAAGGTAATTGAACTGTAGCAAATGATTGTGGTGAAATGATTGGAGCAGTACTTGCTGGTGATGGAGGTAATGATGTTTCACGTGGACATATTTGTCGTGTAACTGTATGCCTTGTTAAACTCATCGTAGATGGAGGTCTTTTAATTATTGTTTGACTATAACCAATAGGACTTATAAATGCTGAACAAGTAACTCTTCCATGGAGATTTTCAGCTATAGCTTGATAACGACCTATTGATCAATAAAGTATATTAGGAAAATAACTTTAAAATTAACAGAAACAGATGAAGAAGAATCTGATTAAGCGACTAATTTAAGTCAGCATACTATTTTATGTTCTACTTTCCTTACTTGGCAACTGTCAACCTCGCTACACTTATTATGGAATCTGGGTGTAGGAACCGACATTTACATAACATGTAATAACTTTTCTTTATAAAAACTTTGGATATTATCTATCTAATTGAGCACAAATCATGAATGATAAATAGTAAACTATTTTCACTATTCAAGTAATTCATAATTTTATTATGCCCGAAATTTCCGAATCACAGTGACTCCTTACATAATGTTTAGTTTATTTCGATTTCTTCAAGATGAAAAGTTACTGAGGAACTTCCAAAGTTTGGCTTAGAAGTTTCGATCACTTACCTAACACAGTACTTTTTATTCTCAATTAAACTTAATGAAATAACTAACCAAGAATCTCATAAAATATTTAATAGAAAATGAGTACTTTTTAGAGAAAGCAAGTAGCATAATATTTTGGTTCATATAATTACCTTCGTACTTTATGTATTACACATTGTGTTAGTTTTTTTCCTCAGAATACAATATCTTAACTCATATTTTAATGTTCATATAAGCTTATAAGTGAAGAATTTGACAACGCCTTTTAGTGAAATGCAGGATGAAGGCTTCACGATAATGAAGTAGATACATTTATATCTTACTTTATGAATCCCGGAATTCAGTGAACTTAGATTAAAACTATTCGATGGCCATAATAGAAACAAGTAACATATCCTCTAACCTTTATTTTTATCAATGTAGAACTACATTAGAACATGTTATACAATATTGTTCATGAGATGATCATATTAGGTTTCATTGGCCTTTGAAAAGTATATGGTATTGATATAATAGTATTAAAAATTCTACCAACTAAAAATTTGATTTCAGAAAAGTCTTGTCATGAAAGCTATCTTGCATTTAGAAGTGTGAGATTAGAATTTATAAACGAACCAATCAGATTTAGGATAACACGTCTTGGATTTTGGCGCGAAATTCATTCATCCATTTGTCTAAATAGTGCTTTGGCATTTCGTGGTGAAAAATCATAAATCTAATCCCTAACCCAATCCATTAATTGTGCATCATAATCCTTCTTCAAACTGCTTTATAACCCTCATTTAACCCTAGTATGTAGGTGGACATTCTCATGGTCATTTTAATGTTGCTCAAAGGTCGTCCATAAATTATAGTCTCATCTTTTTTAGATTTAACTCCATAAAGAGTACTACTGTTAATAAAATAAGTCAGAATATGTATATTTCCTGTAACACTTTTCATAAAACTTATTTCTAGTGAACTTTTATAAGAAACTAAAAGTATTTCGATATATTTGATATCTGGTAGATAAAAATGATTATTTCATACGGTTAGTCTAATAAATTACCTTTCACTAAGTAAAGACAAATCAATCTAATACTTATTATTAGGTAAATCTAACAGAAAATTTTCACTATTAAAGCTAGGCTCTAAATCTTCATTTGATGGATTGGGTACTTCAACTATTTCGTCTATACTTATCATGATTTATCAAGTAACTATGTCATTCTATTTTAGTTGGATTAACTAGCAACCTATGGCGAATAAACAGTAAAAGTATACTAGCATTTTAGAAGTAAGTTTATATATGACTGACATCCATTAAGAATGACTACACTTTTAACCGAGATAAAATCATAGTTTTATAGAAATAGAAAAGAAAAACCCTTTATAATAAATAATAATTAGAATGTAGAATTACCTGCTGATTCTGGTCCTGGTCGTCGGATAATTAAACAATGATCATTTGGACCAGGTCCTTGGCCAACAGTATAACGTTGATCATCTGGTCTGATAATTATTCCATTATGTGTCCAATACACTATTGGTGTTGGAACACCAACTACTGAACATTCAAGTACCACTTCTTCTAAACGTTCTGATTCAATATAAACATCTCTGTAAGTATTTGAAACAAATAAAGGATATAATGTATGAATAAAAATAGATAAATTTATTAATTATCAACTTTTTTCCATTAAATATCTATATAATTTAATATTTCAATCCATGAGTCGATTTAAACTAGTTCATCAATGGAAACCTGAGAGCATTGCACAACCCTTTCGTCCCAGTATGAGACTCGTCAGCAGTACGCATACATGATCCTGCACAAGAAACTTGAACCCAGGACCTTTGGTCTCTCAAGCAAACACTTAAGGTTTAGACGACTGAGCTAGCATCCAATGGTTTTCTATGTTGGTCTAGCTTAAATCGACTCATGAATTGAACTATTAAATTAATACAATCTCCACAAACCCCTCATACTGATAAAATATTTATGTATCAAACTTACTTAAATATTCGCGTAAATTCCGGTGAACTTCCACTCATCACTGGTGAAATTGTTGGCAATAAATCAATAGATGTTCGTATAGATGGAAGTATTTCCATATATACAGTAGTAGAACAACTACCTAATGGATTTGTTGCTACAGCTTCATATAGACCAGTTTTATCTTTTTCAACTTTTGGTATATAAAGACGTGCAAAACCAGAATCTTGAAATGTCTAAAAGTTAATACATGAATACTTTTAGAATAAAATAAATCAACCTGTTAATTTACCAATAAAACAATGATAATAACTGAGATGATGGAGAAGATTTGTAGCTCAGGTAGAAGTTTTTGCTGATGATGTCGTTCAGAAGAACGGTGAAAGCTCCACGACCAAACCATCCAGTTAAGAGAACAAAACTTCATCAAAAAATAATAATAGCTATTTGTATATACGTGGATAAGAATTATTGATAGGTGGCGTTAGAACATTATTCTAATCATCTTGTTCAGTACATTGGATACAAAGTTTCAAGTCTATGTTTACAACTTAATATACATATATATGATTCATTATATAAGAACTTTTGTCTAAATTTGATTGAATAGGTTCACAGTATTTGGGCACCGAGTTGTTGTGAGACATTAAGCAGGAAGAATGTATTTGTAAAATCTCAGTGAATGAATTTGAAGTAAATCTAACATTTGGCCTGTCAATCTGGTTCAAGCCTTCTTCTCACTCAAACTATGGATACACTTAATCTGTTATCTGAACACGCTTTTGTTTCACATTATATATCTCTTATACGCTAAAGCAAATATCTACTTTAAACATTTTTAACGTTGATTGGATGATCTATTCAGTATACAGTGAACGGGAGGACCATGTACCTATTTATAATCAGTAATTTTGATGTTTGATTATAATTTCTTGAAATAGCTTGGGTCAGATTGCCAGGCGAAACGTTAGATTTTCCAAATACATATGATTAATTCGTTAATAATATTTTACACAGATTATTTACATTTGTAGTGAATTTGAGTAATGACAATGAGTATGATATCTTCTAGTCAGATATATTATTTAGTTACGGTATATTGAGCAGTAAGTTGTTTAATATAGTTAATGAGATAAAATCTTTTTCAACTAAACTTTTAGGGGTTAATCTTTCTTTAGGAGGTTCGCTTAAAGACTTAGAACACGCAGTTGACATAGTTCTGATTGTTGGCGATATCGACAAACATGCAAAGTTTTACTGGTCTACGTCAATGCCTGAACTAGTGATAAGGAATAAACTAGTTAAATGGTTTGATCACTTAACTTATCTTGGGAGTCTCATCAACCCTGGTGCGTTAGTGTGTGACGAAATCTCGCTAAAGATTTCGTAAGCTTGGGTGGCCTTTACCAACTTATGTCACCTGAAGAGTATACGGGATGTTCGTCTATCAACCAAAAGGAGTTCATACTGCATATTAATCCACTATGGTCTTAGTTGTGGTAGTGATACTTGGTCTTTGAGAGTATAAAACATGCGTACATTACAGATTTTTTATCATGGGTATTTTTAAAGCATTGGTCGTCTTTCATCTTATCTGCCTAAAGTAGTTTCTGTCCATTCCTTGTCAGTTCTAGAGTTTTCTATTTCGACCTGACTGTTAGAGGAGCAATTAGAAAAATAATGTGATTTATACTTCAAAAAAGACTAACTATTCTAACCTGAAAATTAATTGAAGATTGTGGTTGTTTACCATCTTTAAGCCATACTATGGAAGGTATTGGCCTTCCAGTGAATTGACATGTTAATTCAACTGATCCACCTTCTACAACAGATAAACTTGGCGGTAATGGTTTTACTAACGTCGGTTCACTATCAGTTGGTTGTTCATCTTCACAAATCGCTAAAATGTAAGCATAGAAATAAATGTAAAGCTATATGCATTCTTTTTAGAGGTATGTGTTCATATAACATACATACTTTTTTCCATTAAACTTGCTTCCGTTATTATCTATATGAAGTCCAGATTAAGGCTATTGCACTATGTGAAAGTCGGTGGTATCATAGGATTTTGTTCTTCGTTATAAACGGTTTAAGTACAACTTATTAGTCAAAATAATACGCTATTTTTTAAAAGATTGCTCGTTTTGAATTGAAGTCAGTTAGAGCTCTCGATAGCAGTTTTTCTATTTATTATTCATCAGAATCACTTCTCTAGCTGATGGTAGTTCGTAATATCTAAGGGATTCAAATGGGAGTAATCTCCACAACTCACTTTACTTAACAAATAACCCTATCATCAATCGAAAAGTAAATAGTACTAATTAAACCACATTGTATTAATGGATATAGTTTTGATTGAGATCATGAATCGATCAATGCTAGTTCAACATTGAAAACCTGGAAGCACTGAATAGCCGTTTCGTCCAAGTATGGGACTCCTCACCAGTGCGCATCCACAATTCACGACCTTCGGTCTCGTACACGAACCCTTAACCCCTAAACCACCTAGCCGGCATCATGTGCTCGCTAATGATTGGCTTCGAGAGGTAACTCTCAGAGTTCTAGTTGGAAGCCGTTGCCAGTGTAGATGATCCGTGTTTGATGTGAGACATTTACCCACCTAGGTTTTCAGTGGTGGTTCAGCATTACTCGATTCATAATCTCAATTAAAAATTAACAATCTCTACAATCCTACACTGATAGATATAGTTTCTCCTGAAAATAATGGATGTCTGTACCTAGGTACGTAACACCGACTGTGAGTGTATTGATATTTTTCATCGGTTATTCTTTGTAGGGTGACTAGGGACAATTTATGATAGTAATTTGAGAAATTTCAGTATAGTCGTCTTATAACTATATCCAAGATGAGTTTAATTTCATCTTTTACTTCAATTGTGAATATTAAAACGTGATCGTATAATATGTGTGTAAATGTAAGCACGAAGTCAGCTATTCATTCAAAAATATTCTATTTCTAGGTAAACAAATTCCTGTTTATTTAATGTTCATTCCGTTTAGGTGGTATCAGACTTAATATTTAAAGTAGAATTAAACCTTTGTCGGTGAAACTATAATTTATGGACGACCTTTAAGCGACGCCAAGGTGACCCTGAGAGAATCCACCTACATAATAGGTCTAAATGAAGGTTATAATGCCGTTTGAAGAATAGAGACAACGATTTACAGTTGATTGTAAGGGTAGGATTTAGATTTATGGTTTTCATCACCAACTGACATCAGCTAAAATATCAAAACGCTATTTGGACTAATGAGTGAATGAATTTTGCGCCAACATCCAAGATCTGTTATCCTAAATCTAATTGGTTCGTCTATAAATTATAGTCTTACCCTTTTATCGGTTAAATGAAGTAGTCTGAATACTAAACTAAACTTTGACTCTTAAAAATATTCAACTCACGTTCAACATCCATTCTACATGAACTAAATGCTCTTCCATAAGGATTTTCAGCTACACATGTATATTCACCTTGATCATCAAGAAATACATCATAAAAGATTAGACAGTGATATTGTCCAATCTCTTTAGTTACATATGAATTAGATCTAGCTAATGGGATACCATTTTTAAGCCAAGTAACCTTTAAAAGTAAAAAATAGTAAAGATAATGTAATATTTAAAAATGAATTCATTTCAGTAATATTATGCAGATAAATTCTAACGATTCTATGATGTTAATTTATAAAAATAAGTGTATTAATTCATCAGATAAATATTTTAATAAAATATGAATGTGCTGTGGTGTATGCTACTGATATCGCAGATATCAGTAGTATGTATCATTAATCGAAAGTGGAATGCCTTGTGGTAGAAGGTTGTGAAGATAGAAGAGAAGAGTAGGAGAACAGAGAGTGATTGATATGGAAATGAACGAATAATAAAGTTTGAGACGATTAATAGACATCTTAGAAACGAAGTATTCACTGCATGGTTCTTAGATTTTACCAAGCGATTCTGTAACTCCACATTTGCTCGGTCCGCCTTTGTGTTCTCGTTCTCTACAGTGTTGTGTGACGTCTTCTCTTTTGTAACCTTGGTTTTCGTCAGTAATTATTCATCTATTCACGAACAAGTGAATCGCTCTCATCATATTTTGACCATATGTTTATAATGTAAGTAACAATATATTTATATATTTCATCGAAAGGTGATCAACCCTGTCAAAATGTGAAGATTTTTCCGGAAAGTAAAATTAACAGTATTTAAATGAACTTAATCGAGCTGTCATAATAAGATCACGGTATGAGTATAATTATCAATGTGGTAATACAGCAATCATAAATTTTTTCGATAGAATTGAATGTTTGTTCTAAATTATGATGAGATATAAGAATAGTATGTGATTATAAATGATTGATCTTAATTGACATGACTAATCACGATAGTTCTGAATAACTCTGTATCCTTAATGAACTTACATTGTTCAGTAATAATCAGCAATCTTTAAAATACAAATGAAAATGATAACATTGTAGACAACATTACATTGTATGATAAGATAAGTGTCGATATCGTGTGTCAGAGTAAAAATCAACACAAAATCGGGTTAATTCATCTTCCAAGGATCTAACAAGATAGAGAGTTTGTATTAAATGTAAATGTCAGTAACAGTCTCATTTTCTGAATGTTTCTACAGATTTTATTGTTAAGATACTGTTGTGAATTACTTTGTATAATTAATTTTAAATAAAGTTTTCTATCAATATAAGGCGTCAATCTTTAGTACTGGGTACTGTGAGAGTCACAGAAGGTTAATGAAGATTGATCTTAGAGTTAGTAGAATTAAGATGTAAATGGTAGTAATGATCTTGGAGGGTAGTGTACTTAAATTTCGCTACAAATCAGTCTAACTTAAAAGACTAATATCAGAAGTGTTACACTGCTCATTTTATTTCAACCAAGATCGTTAAATCCCGTAAATAAACTCTCCACAACGTTTTGATGCCTTTTTCCATAAATGGAATGTTTGGTTGAAGTCACCCCCAACCTTACTATGTTTCCTAAATGCGTCATATCTAGAACTTCCAGCGCTTCATTATTCATAACCATATACTCTGTATGAAACAATGAGCAGATAAAAATGTACTTTATTTCAATCCAAATCCAAAATGTCATTTATAATTAAACTGTTTTTATTTCCCTTCTTACAGAAACTTTTAATAACTCGATCAATCAATTCTACGAGATTATTAGATCTTTCTGTGTAACTTGACATGAGTCAAGATCTCAAGGAAGCTTTCTTTTCTACATCTTATGCTGATATTTTGAATGGATCAAGAGAGCTGTATCTATTGATGTGATTTCTGATGGGTTTTATACTTTTCAGCTAACCATTAACCAATCAATGATTATAATTCAATTGTTGTTATGACCTTTAACTTTCACCCTTTTTTTCCTTCATATCTGTCAAGTGGACAATTATCTGTCATAATTCTGACCATACTCCTCTCGAACTCCCTGATTATTGTGCATCCCCGTTTGATATCTAAAATTCCGAATCACTTTATGATTCAATCTTTTATATCTTTCTGTAGTATATATATAAATAACAAACAACTATAAATATGAATATACAGCTGAAGTAAATGATTTCATCGAAAAGAAAATTTTCTTTTCTGAATACTCTTTTCTTTCTGTTCACATTCTTGAAATCTAACCATTTACAAAAATACTACTGAATCTTTAACAGTAGCTTATAAAGGTTCCTTAAAAAGAAATTGGGTTTAACGAACCAGTATTTAATTAAAATTAAGAAATGATGTAACTTAGACCACCACTAAAAACCTGAGTTGAACGACGGATCGGTTCATGATTTAAGTGAAATTTCGAAAATCCCTACAACTCCAAACTGAATGTCCATCAAATTAATTTCCGATAATCAACTTGTCAGATTGATTCTTATTCTCATGAGTAAAAGATTCAAAATATTGTACCAAATATTAAATACAAGATGTTTCCTTCCTTCTATATATTGAACCTAGACGTTTTACCAATAGCGAAATAACAGCGGTTATCGAGAAGGAGTGATCAAAATACATGTGTGATTTTCTTAAGAAGTTAGTCTATCCCATATCAATTAAACACCGAGTCAATTTAAAAACAAGACTATAGCTGATACTATGAGGCTGTTGAAATCAATGGCTAGATTATTTTAAAGGTAGTATAGACAGTGGTTTGACATCTATTGGACAACCACTGGGAATCCAGAAGCATAGTACGTTTAGTTTCGTTCTTATATGAGTCACCTCGTCAGAAAGGAGTCAAACTCAGAATCTTTAGGTTGCGTGACTAGACAGTCAATTTTAGATTGCTATTATAAACCTGAACTTCTTAAATTCTTTGGTTATAGATCGTTCATGTCGATTTACTTTTCAACGAAAACATTTTCCATATAAACATCAATACCATGAAATTATTTGGTAAGTTAATGATTTAATTTATAAGAAAATTAAATTTTAGATCCACTTGGTGTTGTTTTACTTGAATCTTCCCATTGTTATTAAGGACTGAAATTGATCAGTCGCTTGTTGGCATATGTGCATACTGTGAGGATTACCCTGATATAGCCTTAAGTCACAAGCTTTTTAAGCAAAGATAGATAGTGACTAGCAGCGGAATCCAGGACAAAGTGCATTTCGTCCTATTTGGGACTAATCAGTTGGATGTACCACCATCTCGAAGTTCATATTCACTCTGGGACTCGAACCCAGTACCGTTGGCTTCAAACACCATCACGTTGTTCACTTGTTTAATAAATTCAAAGTAAACGATACAAAGAAGAAATGAATATTTTACCTGTGGTGCAGGAATCCCAGTAATTTGACATTCTAATTTGATTTTTTCCGCTTCATTCACTCCAGAATTTTGCAGTGGTAGAATAAACTGTGGGGTCTGCCATAATCTGATACTGGACGTCCTCCCGTGGCATTTTTTTGTATTCTTCAGATATTTTTATTAAAAATTTTTAAAAAATCAGACATGATTGTTGTTAGATTAGTCATGAAAGCAAACATAAAATAAATAGTGTGTAATGTGTAAGTACTTCAAAACGTATCATTTGATCAAGATACTTTATACTTAGTCAGTACGCTAAATATTTGTGATCAACTTTACCTAATAAAATCTGGTTAACCTGGTAGTATCATCAGTTCATATAAACATGCCCTAAAGTTTATTATACTAACATAGTACGTTGACCCAGTTGACGGTTATTTGGTTTTAGACAAAACGCTATCACATTATTTCGTCATGAGCTAAGAACGTATCATAAGTCGCAGACTTTTGAAAAAAGCATCAGTAAAGGTATCTTATTAACCATTAGGATTTTATCCATTCAATCTTTCATATCAGTAGTGAAATTTTAAGTTATAGTAACAAAGTTCACTCACCTTAAAGGTACAGAGGCTGTTGTTGTAGGTGGTACTGAAACAGCTCTTTGAGTATATTTTGGATAGGCTCCTTTAACTGCACTAACTGGAATCACTTGTTCTTCTGTGACTCCGATAGGTGATTGAACTATTCGTGGTATTTTAACTGGTTCAAATACTTCATCTGAATCAGACTGTAAATCCCTTCTACGACGTGGAGCTGTTGGTCGTAGTGTCACTTGTGACGGTAATAAAGATTCTCTTGTATCTGTTGGTTGAACAGTAACATTACAATATGTAGTAGCTGAGCCTGCTGCATTACGAACTGTACAAGTATACTTTCCGTCTTCTAAATCAGAAACCTAAATGAATGAAGCACGAAATAACGATCATAAGAAAAAATCCCTTCAGGATCTGAACATGTTTAATTCAACACAAAATTTTAATAATCTACTTTTGAATTCTTTGAATGAAGACGTAAAATCATTTAAATATAAATATGTTACCATTCAATCACAAGACAAAGGAATATTCATTAATAAGTACTTAGTTTATGAAAGATATGAAAATAGTTACAAATTTGTTCTCTTAATTCAAATTGAACAATGTAGTTAGACTAATGTTAACGATAACCGCTGAGATATATACCACGTTAATAAGTAACAAGTGAAACTAGCACTGAACTTGATTCTCATTTTTTTCCATTTTTCTTAAATAAGATGTACTCTAATCCGTGAAAGAAGTCATTCCTCCTGAAGGTTATGGTGTACGTCGCACCAATTCTTTTTGTAAAAGTACTATTGATTGACAATGCTTACAAAAGTGAAAAGAAGCATCTTGTTTTCGCTTATGCATTTTTAAATGAAAATTAGAATGTATTAAAGTAAAACCTATGCCTTTTAGATAAAACACATTGTAACTTATGTCATTTATCACAAAAGATATAGATCATCCCTGAATAGGCAGATTACTGTAATCGTATATAAACTGAACATTTTGTTGGCCACCATTCATCAGCCAACTCATCTAATTAGACAAGTATTATTTAAGTAAAAGTAATGTAATAATGATATATATATAATCTTTCAATGAAAATAAGGTGACTGTTTTGCTTGCTGTTTTCTTGAAAAAATTACTATTGTGGTATGTGCTACTGATGTTGATATCTATAAGTAGTATGTATCATCAATCAAAAGTGAAATACCTGGTAGCATAAGGTTAAGAAGATAGAAGAAAAGAGAACAAGAACAGTAAATGATTCCTATGGAAATAAAGGAACACTTAAGTTTGATACAATTAATTGATATTTTGCAAATGAAGTATCTACTGTATGAAAATTAGATTTTACTAAGTTTTTCTGTAATTTTGTGTTCGAATAAGTTCGACTGTCCCCGCTTCTGTTCTTGTTCACTACGCCATAACTTTAGTGTTACGTGAAAGATGAGGTCTTTTATTAACCATGAAGATTATTGTGTAGTATGCTGATTATAATAAAAACTTGAGATTATTTCAGTGTATGCCATGATGTAGACACTAGAAAACGTATTCAATGTAGCCATGTAAAGATCAATCAGTTTAATCTGTAAGATCTTTCAAACAGTAACAGTGAATCATAAGACTAGCAATGTTTCAGGAAGCATCGGACTGCTGACTGTGCGAGATATGTCACTAAGTATGCCTATAGTTACCAAATAAAACTAAGCAAGTTTACGTGCTGTAATGTTGAATAACTAAGAGTTTATAAACCATCCCAAAGTAAATTTTGCAAGATGTATATCTCTGACTAGAATGAAATCTGTTTAATTCACCTTTCCAACAATATTTGAAGATTATTTCATTAAAAAATGGGAGAATAGTAATTCAAACTTTATTTAATTATGATTAAAACTTACCATAAGAAGATGTAAACTGATCATATTATTTAATTCCATTGTAATACGTCGACGACCCACTTCTCCTTGAATTGGCAAATCATTATGATACCAATCTACCTCAACTGGAAGTTCACTCTTTAATGTAGATAAACATTGTGAAAAATGACCTCAATTAAATGTTGTTGTGTTTTTTTTACTGTAACTCAATTAACATTACACACTGATCATTTAAACGTTAACTATTTTGTTTCAATTCTACCTGCGATCCTAGATTAAAGTATCTTCATTTCAAAAAAAGGTATATTTTTTTGTTAAACTTAGATATCAAGTCCCAAAGTGAACATCAAACCTAGGATGCAGGTACACCCAGCTGACGAGTCCCAAATAGGACGAAACGCGCGTCCTAGATTCCCCTGCCACCCACCATCTATCTCTGCACATAAACTTAGATATATGTTTAAGATAATAATTTGGACATATGATTATATAATGTAATGAGAAATTACTGAAAAGAATATTCGGCGAGATTATAATTTATGAACGAACCAATCAGATTTACGATAACAGGTCTTGGATTTCGGCGACGAATTCTTTATCCATTCGGCTAAATAGCGTCTTGGCATTTTAGCTTATGTCAGTTCGTGATGAAAACCCTAAATCTAATCCCTATTCCTAACCATCAATTGTATATCATAATCCTTATCCTTCATACAGGTTCAAAACACTCATTTAGTCCTGTTCAGTTGGTGGACATTCTCAAGGCCACTTAACGTCGCTTAAAGGCCGTCCATAAATTTTGGTTTCACCGAACATGCTTCACTTAAATATTTGTGCATTTAATGGTGCGAGAAACAAAATATTCTAATCATTCGATAAAAGTCTTTAGATCTATACAAACATATGTAAGATATGAATCTCCTCGGAAATACTAATATCAAGTAGAACAAGGGGAGTTTATTTGGATACACTGTCACTGACCATGGAAATACCGAGTGAAGAAGTCGCTTTTTTCAATCATATACTAAATACTACCTGTATATAATCAATAATAATAAACCGAAGAACACTACCTAAATGTTAGTTTATATTAATTAATGTATAAGCAAAAATGGAAAGTGATTAGCAATGGAATCCATGACACATGTTTCGTCCTATTTGGGACTGATCACCTGGATGTACCTGTGCAAATTCAATTATTCAACATTTTGGATAGGAAAGGAATTATTTATTTGCTGGTTACAACTGTTTTACAAAACAGATACAGATTTCTTAGTGAATAATTGTACAGTGAATAATAAATAATGCTGAACATTTAGGATAGTTGTTTTTATATATCAGATTCTTGCTTTGAAATGATTTAGCACCCAACATGCTGACGGGGATTATCAGCCAATATTAAAATCTGAACAAAATCGAAAATTATTGCATAAATGTAAATGTATATATTTCTTAAAAGATTGATAGATTTCAGTATAGGGTTGTAGAAAGTGTTGCGTTTTAGTTGATATCATGAACCGATCATTGTTAGACCAGTAAAACTCAAAAATCTTTACCACCCTATATTGATAATTATATTGTGCTCACTAGTGATTAGCTTCAGCAGATAGTACTCGGAGTTCTAGTAAGAGTTCGTGATCAGAAAAATTCAGCCGTGTCAATGGAAGATAGTCACACAATATTATGGATTGGTTGAAGTCAGAGATGAACAACGTTGGATGTCGGCTCAGTGGTCTATAGGTTAAGGGTTCGCGTACGAGACCAAGGCTTATGGGTTTGAGTTGGGTGTGGAGGATTGTGGATGTACATCATTGAGGAGTCCCATACTAGGACGAAACGGCCGTCCAATGCTTCCAGGTTTTCAATGGTGGTCTAACACTGATAGTTTCATGATCTCAATTGACAGACTTAATTGTAATTTTCGCTATATATCATTTCGATTAAAAGAATGACAATTAACATAGAATTTATATTGATTAGGTCACGTATCCTAGATTACAAAGATGCGAATATGACCAATTAATTCTTTACTGAATATAAAAATATTTGGTCTATTTATTAGTAAATAGTCATCAAGGTTAAATGCATTAGAATTAAAGAAGACTGTCCACCTCTATGTCAGGATTAAAATTTCACATTGATTGACTTGAACTGATGTCGACTAATGGATTCCAGTCTCGAAATCACAATCTGCTTAGTACATTTGTGATTAGTGCATTTTGTTCTTTACAATTTATTTCATATGATCTGTTAAAAATAACTTATTTGATTCGTTAGGTGTTGATTGCCAAATTCAGTTACTCTAAACACGGTGCAGTCGTTTTTCTCATATGGGATTCAAAATAATCAGTATGTATCTGGATTAGTCAGTTTCGAGAATGTGAAACTAACCAAACGTTCTAATGAGAATGTAGGTATCATGACCAAAGTTTGACTTGATCATTTTGAATGAATTGAGCATTGGGTAGATTGTAATATCCCAATGAGTGGCTCAGTGTAAGCCACTTCTTCAGAGTAGATAAATAATCAAATCAAAATTAATCCAGGTTTAATTAATACATAGAAACAACACAAGAATATTTTGTGCGATCAATAAAAAAAACAGGTCTGAACAAATCAATGTCATGTCATTTCGGTCAAGGTGATTTATAAGCGATATGTATGTAAATTTGTGTGTATGTGTGTGTGTAGGTGTACAAGGTCAGGGATGAAGAAATGTGACCTTCATGGTGAGAAAGGATAGAGCTTCATTTGTATGTATAATAATAGTGTGAAATATTAATAATATCAGATATGGTATTTTGGATAGATAGTCAAAGTCGGATGTGTAGTGAGGCCTTTTTTTATTGAGAGCAATAGGATTAAGCATTATATGGAAAGCTTCAGCTACCCTCCTTTCATTGTAATCGGAAAAATCGCTTTGTAATAATTCACTTGGTATTGCTTTACTTGAATTTTCCCATTGATGTTTAGGACTGCAATTGATCAATCTCTTATTGGCATATGTGCATACTGTGCGTATTGCCTCGATATTGCCTTAATTTACAAGTATTATAAGCAAAGATAACGCAATGACGTTTGAAGCTAACGGTACTGGGTTCGAGCCCCAGAGTGAACATCAACTCATCCAGGTACATCCAGCTGACGAGTCCCAAATAGGACGAAACGTGCTTTGTCCTGGATTCCACTGCTAGCCACTATTCATCTTTGCTTTTTGTAATATTTTGATGTTTTTGAAATCGATTTGGTGGTTCTTGAAAATGGCGTGAAACGCTATTTGCTGGTATTATTATGTGGTTTCTTTATGTACTTAATATGTTCTTTGGTTTTCGCAAGATGATTCTCTAATGTAGAAGGCATCACAATCGACACATCTTAGTTTGTAGACACAGTTCTGTGTTGACATATAGGGAAAGTTTTTCTTTTAAGCGAACTAAAGTATTTCAAATTGTGTTCGTTGTTTTGTAATATACTTTAATTCTGTGTTGTTAATGAGAAGTATTAATTGCCCAAATACAGTGGAGAATGAAATAATAACTCACTAAAGACAGTTTGGTGATTGGAGCGTATTGTAAATTGATTATTGTTGAAATGTAGACCTGTAAAAGCTAACTAAGCAGCCTAAGTATAATGTGTTCGTCAGGCAACATAGTTTCAATCCTTATCTGAGTCATAGAAGCCTCATACTAGGAAGAAACAGATGTCGAATATCTCTTCATTCCTAATAGTTCAGTGCATGATATCAGTTTGAATATCGACTAAATTAGATAAATACTTAGCAATGTTCTACGTATATTAAATTATAAGTGACAATTTATTCTTTCAAAATATATCTTTATCTCAATAATAATTATTATTCATATTTCTCACCTTATACTGAACAGTTAATTTACATCTATCACCAACTTTAAGATTAACATTTTGTAATGGTTGAATAATTATTGGTGGCTTAGCTGGATTTATATCCACTTGACAAGTGGTTGAACATTCACCATAAGGATTAGTAGCACGACATAAATATAATCCAGAATGATTCATTATTCGACATTGTGGAATCTGTTATCAAAAAATTAGGATATATAAATTAGAACAAATGACTATTTAAATTAAAAATGCATTACAGCATTAGTCAACGTTGGATCAATCGTATCAAGTTGGTATTTTAGAAAATGTATCTAAACTTTGTAGTATTCCATTCATAATGAAATATAAGGAATTACCATGTTATTGTTATGTTACAGAATGTTCGTTGTATTACTACTACTTTCAAAGGATATAGAAGCGGTAAAGCACTTCCTTCAGGTAATCAGCACCTTTTGCTATAGCTCATTCCTTCAATGGGAAAAGGATGCCAGAGAAGGTCGGCTCTAAGAAAGATTACCAGACCTTGCCCTGAAACGTTTCGGCCGTACGGTCTGAGGAGTATGGAGCAGAAATATTAAAAACTCATCGCAAAGTGGTCACGTGCAAACGACCTCAGATAGTTGTTTTTTGGGTTCTGTAGTCACAAGTTCAGGCCTTCATGATCGATATCAACCCACTTAGAAGTTGTTTTAATCTTTGATTTGGATCACTTTGTTGTGAAGTTTTTATTTTTCTTCCAAACAATCTTATCATGAAATACTTCAAGGAGAAATCTCTTCGTCATCTTAGGAACAAGTATCTATCGGTTGTTTGCGCAACAAATAAGGGATAAACACCGTTTAACCTCCTAGTTCATTGATAACTGACTGAAGGGATGGTAGACTATCCATTTAAATAAATCTACTTTGATTTCGAAATACAAGTTAACATCAATCGATCAACTACAATATTAAAACAAACAAAAAACTTAATATGTGTATCCTTACCCTCAATATTCCTGATCCAGCTAATTGAGTAATTTTAAAATCAGGATTTTGATCAATTAATTGACCATTTCTATACCATGATAAAATTGGTACAGGTAAACCAACTGCTTGACAATCTAAAACCAATTCACTAGTTTCATCTATACACATGGATTTAAGATGTCTATAAGTGAAATAAACATTAATATTATAATTAGTATTTGATTACATACGAAGTATTTATCGTTAAAATTTCTACTGTCAATGTGGACAATATGATAAGCATATTCTAAATACTTGTGAATATCTATTAAGACACATTTACACTGATGAAAGTGACAATTAATTAGTGAAGAACATCAATAGAACTGAATAAAATTTCATATTTTAGATAATACCAAGCGAGTAGCTAAATATCTAGAGTTATCATTCTTCTTCTTCTTTTTCTTTGTCTTCTTCTACTACTACTACTACTTCGCATTTCAGAATGGAAGTTCATGAATGTTTAGATATGAAATTGTGTAGTTGACTAAATTGTTAAGATATTTTGTTTAAAAAAGAGTATCAGAGAACTTTCTCAATGTCCGTTGATTTGATACGATCAGAAAACAGCCTACTGTAGGAGGAAACAAACCAATTTCCAGTTGAATAGGAGACTAGAAAAAGATGTTAGAAATGGATAGGACATATGTTGAGGAAATTACCAAACTGTATCACGAAGCAAGCGATAACTTGGAAGTCTCAATAAAAACGGAAAAGAGGAAGACCAGGGAACCCATCGCAATGAGAATTAAAAGCAGACATAAAAAGAATGAATAGCAACTGGAAAGAGCTTGAAAGGAATACTCGGGACAGAGTTGGATGGAGAATGGTGGTGAGTGGTCTCGGTTCTCGTTCTCTTCTCTTCGATCTTCGTAACCTTCACTTTCGATTATTAGCACATACTAATTCTATTTGTCGACATCGGTAGCATACACTATACTGATTTGATTGTTTTTAAAAATGTTTTAACAATATGCATTACGGTAGGTTGTAAATGTTTACAGTTATAACAAGAGATCGTGTTATGATTGTTCATGATTGTACATGACTAACAGTTGGTAAGCATTCAAACGACAATTTATAACAGTGAAGAACAAATGATTCATTCAATGTATGGTTCTCATATCTTAGCAAGAGATCCTCACCTGTCTTCTCATTCATTACATAGGTTACTTAAAACACATATTATAGCTTATAAGAACCCAATGTTATTATTGATTATTAGTTGAAAAATAATACCCCAACTGTCATGTTTTCAGTTGAACAAAATAAAAAACAAATGATCTTACTTGATAAACTCAGGCGGATCACCAAGTTCAGGAATAGGTTTTTGTTCTCTTACATTCCTAGTAGGTTGAACTAAACTTTCATTGACTGGTACTGGACTAATTGTATCTATTATTGTTAATGTACATTTTGTCTCAGCTTTACCATATGGTGTACTAATATAACATGTGAATATAGCATTATCTTCATTTAAAGTTTCAGATATTTTCAAACTTGCTGTGTTCTCTGTTAAATTAACTTCATAGTCTGGAGTAACTACAGGTATTCCATCTTTGTACCAAGTTACTTGTAATTGATTAGTATCATACGGGTTAGCGTCTAGAAAAATTGGAGAACTTAAACAGTGATTTAATCATGAATAATGTATTTAATTTTTATTTTATCCTGCTAAAGATTTAAATCTTAATCATTCATTAAATGAGTAGTTATGACAACTGTATCTAAAGATTTGTTACCAAGCTTATGATCTTTTATGCTTATGTAAGGCTTATATTAAAATCTGAAATGAAGTATTACAATTATCCATAAATATTATGCCATTTGATGAAACATAAAGAATGTGTTATGTAACGCATATTATCTACTCAGTTGTTTATTCTTTTTATAGTAAAGACAAAATTATATCCGTTAATTATGTGAAACGATAACTCCGGATACCGAATTGACATTCAACAGACTGAATCAGCTCTCTTCCTTAATCTTTCCTTGATTATTTTATAACCCTTTATTTATCTAGTCTTATTGGTGATTATTAATTTTCTCGTGTCAAAGTACTGATGACTTATTAATTACCAAAGTTAGGAATTATTTTTAAGATATTATTCTTTGATTATTAATGTTTAATTAAAGCTTTACGGAATTCAATTCATTCTTTGTAGACATGAAGGCCATTGATGGGGTAAACATTAAAATCCTCACTATCCAATAATCTTACATTAAAATAAGACAATTAGCTAACACTTTCTGGTCAATAATTGTTCTCCAGTAGATGTTACTCAACGATGAAAATGTTGGCTCAGTGGTCTACAGGTGAAAAGTTTGACACAAGACTGAAGGTTATGGGTTTGAATCGGGTGTGTGGGATCGTGGACGCGCACTGCTGGAGAGTCTCATACCACAACGAAACAGCCATAGGCCGTACAGTGTTTCCTAGTTTTCAATAGTAGTCTAACATTGATCCATTCATGATGTTATTTTAAAGTGTGAATATTTGTTTTATTCACAGTTTTGATATTGCATTCATATAAATCATGTTATTATAGCCAACTATATTCCAAATGTTTCAAATAAAGTATGTTATCATTTTAACTCTTATTTTTACTATTATTAGATTATAAGTAGTTAAGGACAAATTATGGCATAAATGAATAAACGATTGTTATCTTTTAAAGGTATCAATGCTAAGGTTGGAATTGATAGTTTCAAATAAATTGAACTACTTCTCTGAAGAAGTGACTTGCATTAATTCACTAAACATCAGAAATATGAGATTGTTATTTTGCTTTGAATGGAGATTTAACAAAATATAGTTATCTGAAGGGGGGTTTTGTGGAGATTTTAGTAATTTGACGGTTGGATTCATATTCAGTTAAAGCTAGACCATTATGGGAAACTTGGAGACACTGGAAAGCCGTTTCGTTCTGGTATGGGACTCCTCAGCAGTACGCATGCACGATACCGTACGCGGGATTCAAACCGAGGGTCTATCGGTCATGTGGACGAATGTCTAGACCACTGGGCCGGCTGGCATCAAACGGTGTTGTCTAACTCTAACCAATTCATGAATTTGCGCGACCACCTTCCATTGTATTCAGTGAGTTACTGTCTCACAACAAACCCGGCTGAACTCCACTGGTCACTGCTTCTCACTAGAACTCCAGGAAAAACTTCTTGAAGCCAGTTACTAGTAAGCTGGGTTTTGTTGAGATTTCGGTAATTTAATACTAGGACGAAACAAACATCCAATGCTTCCAGGTTTTCCATGGTGTTCTAGCTTACATTGACTTATGAATTCAGCTATTAAAAAATTAGTTTGTTTTGAAATGACCGCTTACCTGGCGGAAGACCAGAATCAAATATTGTTTCCATAATGATTTTTTTACCTTCTTCTGTAGTTATATTTTCTAATGGTTTAATAATTGTTGGTGGTTTAGCTTTTATTGGCATTGTAAGTGTAGTGGCTTTCATTTGATCATCATATACATGTGTAGGTTGTAAACGTTGTAAATTAATAGATTGTTCTGTTCTTATACGAACTTCATCTGATAATTGATTTAAATTATTAATAGATGATTGAAACTCATTTACAATAGGTTGGATAAATTGTTTTGCTTCCATAGCTTAAAGAATAAGTCAAAAAGAAGAACAGAAGGAAAAGAATCAGATTAGGATTATCAATATGGGATAGTAAAGTAATACGATAGGAAATGAATAACTTTCATAATTCATAGTAAAAAGAAATATATGAATGTTTCAAGATGAATGCATGAATATTATTGTTGAAAGGATGCTTGAATGATACATGATGTATGATAACTGGAATGTAACTAATCATTAGTGTATTGTATTATATGAAAGTTTCTTAGTAATTTATTCTTCAACTATCAGTTTGCAGTAGTGTAGTACACTACTAGTCGAGTCAGAGCTTATGACAAACTGTCATCTACTTTTTCAAAATCAAGTGCTGTCCGTCAAGGCTCTCCACTTTCTCCATTTTTGTTTAATTTCATCATGGACCTGCTGATGAAAACAACGTTCTCGTCGACTGAATTTTCGGGCATTGATCTCCTTCCAGGAGGTCCACTTATCCACTTAGAATACGCGGATGATATAGTCCTGTTTGGTGAGGACGCTGATAAAATGCAGAGTCTTTTGATAGCACTGAGCAACAATGCCAGAATGTTTAGGATGCGTTTTTCCTCCTCTAAACGCAAGTTGTTGATTCACGACTGGTCTGTGTCAACACCTGAACTAAGGATAGGGAGTGAAATAGTCGCACGCGTCGACAACTTCACTTATCTTGAAAGTCTGATCAGCCCTAATAGGTTGGTGTCCGATGAAATCTCAGCACGGATTTGAAAAGCTCGTTTGGCTTTTGCTAACTTACGTCACCTATGGCGAAGGCGAGATATTGGTCTATCGAATAAAGGACGAGTATACTGCGCGGCGGTTCGTTCTATTCTACTTTACGGCTGCGAAACGTGGCCATTAAGAGTAGAAGATACTCGTAAGTTACTGGTATTTGACCACGGATGTCTTTAAAATATTGCTCGCATCTGCTGGGATCATAGGGTAAGTAATAGTGAGGTTAGACGCAGGGTATCGGGGAATCATGATGGTAAATCAGTTGATGAGGTTGTGAATCTTCATTGACTGAGATGTTTGGGCCACATGTTGCGTATGCCTGAACACCGATTACCACGACGCTCAACGCTGACTAGTGTAGGGAATGGTAGAAAGAAAGGCGTGGCCAAACCAAAACATGGCATCAGTCCTTGAAGTTATTAACTTCTAGTCTGAGCCATGTTGGTAGATGCAGACCACTTGGCTGAGGTCTGCGCTACTATCGTGACCGGTGGTTAGAGACTCTGAGTGATATGGCTCAGAATCGATCACAAAGGCGTGCGTGTATACACTCTTTGTCTTCCTTTAAACCATGGGGTTAAAACTATTTTATATCTCTTTCTATGAATTAATTCTTCCTCCATGTATTATATCCTTATATACAATCTTTCTTTTATATATTGCCACTACATCTATGAATTTGGTGTTAATCTTGTTGTGCTGATGAGGCATGGCAACTTGGACCGATATGCATATGTGTCTGGTCCTACGTTGTATTTGACTGACTGACATTTATGACCATTTTATTGAATAATCATCTTGTGGTGTGCTACTGATGTTGACAGATATTATTAGTATGTATCATCAATCGAAAACGATATGTCTGATGGCAGAAAGTTAAGAGGATTGAAGAAAGGAGAATGAGAACAGAGATTGATTGATATAGAATTAAAGGAACAATGAAGTGTGAGACGATTGACGGATATTTTACAAAAGGAACAGTTAAGTTTAAGACAATTGATTGACATTAGATGGTGGTTGGAGGTAGTCGACAAGAAACCCTGGAACCGGGTTTCGTGCTACTTGGCAATTATCAGCAAGGTGTATCTGCAATCTTGAGGGAACTGGTGCACCCTGACGAACTCGACCTCGTGTCACCCAACTTCACAGTCAGAGACGTTATCACTGAGCTATCCGGGCCGTGACGGACCTCCTGTTGGACTGAGATGTAATCACAATTGATTGATCACTGGGTGTTGATCAATGTCGTGTGTGTCAAGTCCTTATTTGTGCACATCGAATGCTATCGACTATGTTGCAATGTGGCCACCAGTCTAGGTGGCTCGGATAGCTCAGTGGTAACGTCAATCAATTGTAATCACAATTGACTGACATTTTGCAAATGAAGAATTTACAGTATGGTTCTCAGATTTTACTAAGATATTCTGTAATTTTGTGTTGAAATACATTTGATTTTGCCTATTTGTGTTCTCGTTCACTACAATCTCATTATAGTAAAACATTGATAATCTGTTATTCAGTCATCTTAACAATAAAAACACCCCAAAGTAATTTCATTGATCTTCAACCTCATTTCTTCTGTTTGGCTTTACTTAGTGTGTCATTTCTGCGTTTGTTTTGGTTATTCCTTCATTAGAATGAAACAGTTGCCATATTCATCCGGATATTCAGCTGTTCTTTAAAGAATGTAAGTTAGAATTGAGAATTATCCTCTAAATAAATACATAATCTAGCTGATATACTTTCATTAACAAAAATTGAGTAAACTTACGGCGTGGATATTGAATAGATAATTGTTCCAAGACTGGTATATGTGTATCAGCTAGCACTCGTCCTCTATTAATTTGTTCTGATATATCAAAACGTATCTCTTCAATCTGATAACGATTTTCTGAAGAAATTTCTGGTAGTTGATTTTTAACACGATCTAAATTAAATGTTATCTGTGATAAGGCTTTCTGTGCTGTATCTACTGCATTTAATAAGCGTAGAGTTAAATTAATTTCAGTACGACATCGTACAGTTTCTTGTGTGAATGTTGTTAAACGTGTTTCAAGATGTTCATGACGTTTTGAAACATTTAACAAATCAATATTTGTTCCAGTATATTCCGTTGGTGATGGTTCACCTTGAATTAACTGTAATTTCATATCAGGCGCACTAGAACGTATTCGACTGTGTAAAACCTGAAAGTGATCAAAAATATATAGATACTTATATCAGTTATTTATTATTAAATCCAGCTTTTCATATCAAGTTAATGGGGATTTTATTTATAGTATAGCATCGTTTGATAATGGAGAAAATTTGTAGTTCAGGTGGGTGATTTTGATGGAGTTTTGCTCTCTGAGCTGGATGGTTTGATCGTGGGGCTTTTTAGATGAAGTTTGTGCTGATGATGTCGTTCAGAAGAACGATGAAAGCTCCACGACCAAACCATCCAGCTCAGAGAACAAAATGCCATCAAAGTCATTTGATAGATTATTTAACTGCATTCTAACGTCTCCAGCCACACCAAAGACTAATAGTAGCCTAGATTTGTACCATGATTTACAAACTTCAGGTCGTACATGAGTTTATGTAACTTATTTTTAGCTAACCTTTAATAAATACAATATCATTCTCAGTGAGTAACGCATATACTAATATATATTGAAAACTGTTAACCTTATTCTGAAAACAAC
Source organism: Schistosoma haematobium (assembly GCF_000699445.3). Classification (NCBI taxonomy): domain Eukaryota; kingdom Metazoa; phylum Platyhelminthes; class Trematoda; order Strigeidida; family Schistosomatidae; genus Schistosoma; species Schistosoma haematobium. Next base: position 7,092,664 of record NC_067195.1, read on the forward strand.
ATAATATTGTTTATAAGCAAAGATGGATAGTGGCTAGCAGTGGGATTCAGGACGTGCGTTTCGTCCTGTAAAGTGTATAACTTGAGGCAATATCGAGGCAGTCCGCACAGGATGCACATATGCCAACAAGAGACTGGTCAATTGTAATTCTAAATAACAATAGGAAGATGCAAGTAAACAACATCAAGTGAATATTATTGTTTACTTTTCAATGACTTATTCTAGTATTAATTAATCGTATATCAAAGTTGAATTTTTCTCTAAGATGAGTAGATTCACTTCTGTTTAAAGTAAGCATAGAAACATAATAAAAAATTTTAGAATTCAATCATTTAATTTAAAGAATAATACACTATTAAAAACTAACAAAATGTTGGTTTTGATTGAGGTCATGAACCAATCGATGTTAGACCACTATTGAAAACCTGGAAGCACTGGACGGCCGTTTCGTCCGATTGTGGGACTCCTCACCAGTACGCATTCACAATCCCGCTCGCGAGATTCGAACCCAGAGTCCTCAATCTCGCACGCGAATGCTTAACACCTCAACCACTGAGTCGTCATCCAACCGTGTTAATGTCTAACCTCAACCAATCCTCGAAATTTCGCGACCATCTTCCATTGTACTGAGGTAGATACGTGTTTCTACTCGACATGGATTAGCTCCACTGGTCACGGCTTCTCATTGGAACTCCGAGAATTCCCTCATGAAGCTAGTCACTAGTGAGCACATGGTGTAACATCAATCGGTTCATGATCTCAATCAAAAACATAATTATCTCTACAACTCTATACTGAAAATATTATTTATTATCTAATCATATATACTTACTGGTATCGTAGCCTCAATTTGACTAAGATCTCTATCAGCAATTTGAACTTGTGATAATGGTGCAGTTAATGAAACCATTCCCATAATCTGTTGTAATTTTCTTTCAGCTGAAATAATTTCTGCTTCTATCTCCTTGAAAATATATAATATATACATCATAAAACATTTAAGTTTTGTTATATAACTAATTACAAAATAGATTATCGTATAGAAGAGGATTCTAGTATTACTATATACTGAGTAAAGTGCACAAATACATGAATGAAAGATATGTTTAAAATATTTTCACAGTTGAATTTACGAGTCGATCTAAGCTAGACCATTAGTGAAAACCTGGAAACACTGTATGACCGACGGCTCTTTCGTCATAATGTGAAACTCTTCAGCAGTGCGCATCCACAATTTCACACATTCAACTCGAACCCAGGACCTTCAGTCTCATGAGTCAACTCTTAACCTGTAGACCACTGAGACGGCATCCAACGTTGTTAATATCAAGCTCCAACTAATTCGCGATATTGCTTGACTATCTTCAGTGGGTAACTGCTTTACACTCGACACCGACTGGACTCCACTGGTCACGGCTCCTTACTAGAACTCCAAAAATTACCTTTCAAGGATTGTCACTAGTGAGTATATGATAATTATCAGTATGAGGTTGTGGAGATTGTTGAAGTTTCATTGTTTGTTTTATTTTATTTAAATTATACGTTTTATAACGCACTTTCATAGTGCTCACTCCTAGTTTTACCCTATTACCCAAAATCCTTTTTACTTTTCCATAAACTCTGAGAATTCCAACAGTAAGCAATTTCTATCAGGTCTTAAGTTGTCAGTGACATACTGATTATAACGCATAGTTTAAAGAGAAAAGTGCTTTTCTATCTTCAAAACATATTGTTTTTTTTCGTAGCGTTTCTTGACATCAGAACTGTCTTCGATTCGTTGGATAGGACTGTTCTCTGGGATTGTCTATTGAAGAAGGGTGTGCCTGAGAAGTCTATTAACATCCTAAAGGCCCTATACTATATACAAACACCTCAGGTAGAGTGAGGGCATACAACCACCTCTCTCCATTGTTTCATTCAAGCAGTGGGGTTAGATAGGGTTGCCCAATCTCACCATTCCTCTTCAACTTTGCCATCGATGACGTTCTGGAAACAGCTCTGGTGGATGTAAGTAATGGAGGTGTGGATCTGTTGCCTGGAGAAAGACTTCTCGACCTTGAGTATGCGGATGATATTTTCTTAATGTGTGATAACGCTCAAGCCATGCAATCCACAATTAATCAGTTCGCAATTAGCGTCCTTAGGTATGGTATCTGCTTTGCACCTTCGAAGTGCAAAGTACTTCTACAAGACTGGCAGGATTCTAATCCTGTACTCATCCTGGATGGTGAGCAGATAGAAGTAGTCGAGAAGTTCGTGTATCTGGGTAGTTGCATAAGTGCTGGTGGGGGTGTGAGTGATGAGATCAATGCACATATAGTGAAAGCCAGAGCGGCTTATGCCAATGTGGGCCACTTTTGGTGCCTTCGTGATGTTAGTCTGGCTGTAAAAGATCGGATCTACAACGCGTCGGTGAGAGCAGTTTTGCTCTATGCTTGTGAAACCTGGTCTCTCCGAGTTGAGGACGTTAGACGACTCTCTGTGTTTGATCATCGCTGTCTCCGAAGGATTGCTGACATTCAGTGGCAACACCATGTCAGTAATGCAGAGGTTCGGCATCGTGTGTTCGGGCACAGAGATGATAATTCAATCGGTGTTACCATCTTCAAACACCGACTTCGGTGGCTTGGACATGTCCTACGAATGTCGTCCCAGAGAATTCCACGTCGTGCATTATTTGCGAACGCCGGGACTGGTTGGAAAAAGCGGAGAGGTGGTCAGTGTATGACATGGTGTCGTGGTATGAAAGAGTTCTGCAAAGGGCTGGCTTCTGTCTTTCCTTCACGACTCCCTGTCTGGGGTCTGAGAGATGGTGCAACACAGTGGCTAGAGACGTTATCAGATATGGCTCAGAATAGAAGCCAGTGGTGATCCTGCTGTAGCCTTCTTTTACTTTCTTCATAAAAAGTGGTTGTTTCTCCCTTAACTGAAGGATTTCTTCTGATTGTACCTTTCCGTTACCCCCATCATTACTACTATTATTATTTTTATTACCATTACACTACCTTACACTAATCTGTTCGTTATTGTTCTTTTTTTCTCTTCGAATTCTCATTGTTTTGTGTGGCGCATATATAGTTGGTGCCCTCTTTTATCAATATTTATGTGTTCAAATAAAATAAATAAAATAAAAGTAAATTACACAGATTTCTAAAGATAACAGTTTTCAATGACGAATAATAGATTGGACACAAAAGACAATGGCTTTCAGTATGTATGTATCAGTATAATTCAGTGAAGTTTTCAAAATAAAACAAGCCACCTAGACTTGTGGCCACAATGCAACTTGGTTGGTAGGATTCGATCTGCACTAACAAGGACCGGATATACATGACATTGATCATTATTCAGTAACCATTCAATTATAAATGTTGACAAATCGTTTATCGGCGAATCTTTACTATTTCACATTTGAATAATAACAACAGAACTTTGCTCTTATCATTAATTAAATCATAAGTTAATTTTATTAATGATTCGAAACATGGTTACGTTTGCGAAAGTAATAGCTTATAACATTATTTAAACTATAGTGAGATGATGATGAAGATTTGTAGCTCAGTTAGATAATTCATGTGGCGTTTTGTTCTTGGAGCTGTATGGTTTGGTCATGGAGCTTTCATCGTTCTTCTGAACAATACTATTGATTTGATTATTGGTCCTATATCTGTCCACGATTATTCTGATTGGTTAATAGTTTGGGTTGATTTCAATGTGTTTGTTGACTGCTGATTGACCGGAGTGCCAAACTTCTAAAAATTCCTTCTGCCCAAGATCTCAACATTTTACCAGTCGAATGTGTGTACACAGTTGTTCACAGGCATGGATGTAATAGAGGATAGATCACGGCGTTTGACGGTTAATTGATCCTCATGCAGGCGAAGATGAAGTGGGCGTCCACTTTAACCAATGTAGCGTTTTCGGAAGTTAAGATTAAATAATTATGTCAGACTATATATATATATATATATAATGTTAAGTAACGAGAACGATGAGAATACTTTTCGAAAGTTCTCCAATAAAAACACCAAACAAACAACTTAAATCGAAATAATTTTACCTCAATAGTTGTTAACTGTCCAAAATGTGTACCACGTCGTTCCAGTTGTATACTTCTTGATGTCCATGCTTTATCCCATGCGTTCCACCTTGTTTCTAAACCAGCTAATTGTAAACACATTTCTGAACGTAAACGTCTTCCCATAGTTGATAATGGTAGACCAGAAGTGAATTTATTCGGAACTTCAATAAATCTCCAACTTTGACTATTATAGTCATGATCATCCGGTTGTGCACCAATCATGGAGCCTAATTGTTGAGCTTCTGTTTTTAAATTCAATGTTAAATGATCAATTTCATTGCGTTCATTATGATGAACCCTTAAAGCTTCTGCAAGTTCATGTGGTTGATTCGGCAATGGTGTTCTGGACATACGTGAAAGTGATGATGTTATCGATTCATCCAACTACATTATTACAAAAATATAATAGAAATAATGTCTATACAAATGGTTATACATTTTTATTGAGTAAATAAGTTACTTGACAGCATTAAAAATCAACTCATAATTAACAGACTCTTGACTGAATTCTTCAAAGTATTCACAAATGCTTAGAAAGTTATGGTAAATGATGAAACCGAAAACAAATATTGGTTATTGTTTAATTATCTGGTTAGTAGAAATAGATTTGGATTGAAGATATTTTCCATTAAAGGCTGATATTCCTTACAGTAGTAGTAACGGTTAGAAATCTTTGAAAAGTTGTTTTAAATGTTCATTTATAACTAACTTTGAAATGAACTTCGACAGGACTATTATTTATGGACGATCCGATCACATATAAGATAATAGGTCTTAAATTTTGGCGCGCAATTCACTCATCCATTTGGATAAATAGAGTTTTGGCATTAAAATTAATGTCATTTCGTAATAAAAACCTGAAATCTAATTTCTAACCTTAATCGTCAACTGTAAATCAAGATCCTAATTCCTCACACAGGTTTATAACCCTCATTTGGTCCTGGTTATCAAGTGAACAATCTCAAGGTCAGTCTAGCGTCTCTCAAAGGTCATCCATAAATTATAGTCTCACCTGAACTTCTGAAGTTTCAGTAAAAAATCTTTACTAACAATATCTAGTCATGTTGGGTTGAAATAAAGTCATAAATGCTTATTAATATTTATCATGAATTAACTGTAGTTTAATTTATGAACTGTTTAACTCTGAATCAAAAGCCTTAAATTAAACTTTACGTTATGAGACTGATCTGAGTTCAGTTTTCCATAGATACCACTGTGAAGTATTAATCTACAGTTCTCGTATGAAACTGGTGTTCGTCTTGCTGTGCTAATGGGGTGTGGCAACTTGGGCCGATGCATGTATGTACCTGGTCCTACGTTGTAACTGACTAACTGACAGTTCTTCAGTTATTACCATATGGTGATATTCATTTAATAATATGATATGACTTACACGACGAGCTGTTTCTGTAAATATAGTCCATTGTTCTTGAGCAAGTTTATATTGATCCCATAATTCTTGACAGTTATCCCAAGAATCACGTAATTGATTCAAACGTTTATTATTTAGTTCTAATTGAACTTGACAAAAATGAACTGTTTCAGTTATTTGCAAATCTTGATCAGCTCTTTGAGTAATCTGTATAAGAAAAAGATCGAAAGAATAAATATTCGCTAAAAAAGTTTCGTAAAAGTATTACTAGGTTGTTCACTGTTATAGTTAGTTATATTGTAGTGAACCGAACACGGGTGGGGACAATCGAATGTACTTAACACAGAATTACAGGACTTGTTAATAAAATCTAACAATCTGAAAGTAAATACTTAATCTGCAAAATGTCCATCTATTGTCTCAAAATGACTCAGACTTCATTGTTCTTGCATTTTCATACAAATTTCATACTGTTTCCATTCTTTACTGTTCGATCCTCTTGTCTCTCTACTGCCAGACCTTCTGTTCACGACTAACATCATACTCTACTTGTGTCAATATAAGTGGCACACACCACAATATAATATACCTTTGTGGGCCAGAGTAATTTCACATTGGTTTTCAGGAGAACCAGACACCATATAGGTTTTAACGCTACAATGTTAATAGTACAACTCAGTCCTGTGGCGCAACCACACAGGTACAAAGCACTCTGGTGGACCATTCGCACCGTTCATATACACATTCACGTCACATGTATAGTTATTCCTATCGATGATCACGTGAATCAATTATACACAGCATAAACAGGGCAAAGTTGACCTATTCCGCTCACACGACAGTCAAATTCATTTATGTTACCAATGGCGACACGCCTTACAATGTCCCAATGACAATGGCGCTTTAGAACACCGAAAAGCAACCATCAGTATGAATGAAATCGTTTCACTGCCAGACGGCATCATTATTTCAAGATTCTTCCGATGTATGTATTATGCATTTATAAAATGCTAATAATTTTAACAGTTGAATTCATGAGTCGATCTAAGCTAAACCATCATTGAAAACCTGAAAACACTGGACGGATGTTTCGTCCTAGTATGGGACTTCTCAGCAATCCACACCCACTATCTCATACGCCCAACTTGAACCCAGGACTCGATAAACTACTCACATCTTGATGCTAAGTTACATTATTATAATCATTACCTCATTAACCCTTCTGTCTGAATACATATTTTACTCAAATACTCCTAGGAATATTCTATGTGGGTTCCGTATCTTCTTATTGTTTTTGTTTTAGAAAAGACACTACAAAATTAAGGAAAAAACTCTAGTTTGATCCAAATGATTGTTTTGTTATACTTACGTGATTGATAAATTGACGAATGATTATTTGTTCTTCTTCTAAACTACTTGTAGTCATATTTAATTCACGTCGAATTCGTTCAGCTATTTGTTGTGTATCGGCAGTACCAATTACCCAACTTGGATGAAAATCTAAATTAGTTGTTGTTAATTTTATTTTATCAGTTTCATTCATTTTTTGAATTGTCGAATTAAAATGAGCATCACTCTCACGTATACCCTTTAGTAAAGAAGAGAATTGAGTAGCTAATTCCAATCGTAATTGAATCATTTGCCTATAACGTGTCCAACAAGATGACAGTTCATTTAAACGATCCTGCAGAAAGAAATTTAAAAAAGAATAAACCGGGTGATATTTAAATGGCGTTTGACGGTTTTATCTTATATGGAGGAAAATCAATCGATTTTTACGGGAGCACATTATTCGTTTGTGATAATAAAATAAAATAACCTTTACTAGTAGGAACTTATTTTCTCTATCCATAAAAGATAAGCTTCCAAGTCTGATCGCCTCCATCTACATTTACCGGTTCATCTGCTCTTTTGGAACAAGGCACATTGGTCGAAGCCAGTGCTCGCTTTCAACTCGGATACAGGAACACAACCCAGTTTGGTTTTACAAGGGTGAGAGGAAAGCAGTTAGGAGCTCTATACTTGAACACCTAATCGACTATAATCATTCTACTGATCCACAGTTTGATTTTAAGGCTGTATATATGATTCGTTCAAATCTTCCTAGATTTCTTCGTATCCAACTCCTAAAAATAGCCAAAGCTCTTGCCAACCATGAGCTGAATACAGGACTATGCGTACAAAAGGAGTACGTCATATCGTTATTGTTAATTATTATTATCACTGCACTTCTCCCTTTACTTATGTCTCATATTACATCATCTTGATTTATCCCTTTTCACATTTCCTCACGGAACTAGTAGTTTAACAAAACGTTCTCATACATATTTACCAGAAAGGGTTTTGTGGAGATTGTAGTAATTTCAATAGTTGAGATCATGAGTCAGTTTAAGCTAGACCACCATGAAATCCTGGAAACACTGGACGACCGTTTCATCCTATTGTGGGACTCCTCAACAGTGAGAATCCACGGTCCCGCCCCGCGAGATCGGAACCCAGGACCTATCAGTCTTGAAAAGAGATTCCTTCGCTAAACTTGGTGAAATTGGTGTTCTTAACTGGTATTTTATTTGAAAGAATAGAACTTTTATATTCAGTAATTATATGAATAGTGTCGATTATTAAAATATACTAGACTTTGAAAAGACTGTAGATGACTGGAATATGTCTTAACAGCCGCAGCAAAAGATCTGTTTGGGATATTTTTTTCTACGGATCTGTACAAAAAGTAAATGGACTAGTTTTCATGTTTAGGCTGATAACGTTAACTAGAACGGTCATAAAAGTTTCACAATAGAATTGTCCAACTCACTCAATATAACGTTAATAACACCTTCATCTTTGGTTTAAAATATCATCATCATCATCATCATCATCATCATCATCATCATCATCATCATCATCATCATCATCATCATCATCATCATCATCATCATCATCATCATCATCATCATCATCATCATCATCATCATCATCATCATCATCATCATCATCATCATCATCATCATCATCATCATCATCATCATCATCATCATCATCATCATCATCATCATCATCATCATCATCATCATCATCATCATCATCATCATCATCATCATCATCATCATCATCATCATCATCATCATCATCATCATCATCATCATCATCATCATCATCATCATCATCATCATCATCATCATCATCATCATCATCATCATCATCATCATCATCATCATCATCATCATCATCATCATCATCATCATCATCATCATCATCATCATCATCATCATCATCATCATCATCATCATCATCATCATCATCATCATCATCATCATCATCATCATCATCATCATCATCATCATCATCATCATCATCATCATCATCATCATCATCATCATCATCATCATCATCATCATCATCATCATCATCATCATCATCATCATCATCATCATCATCATCATCATCATCATCATCATCATCATCATCATCATCATCATCATCATCATCATCATCATCATCATCATCATCATCATCATCATCATCATCATCATCATCATCATCATCATCATCATCATCATCATCATCATCATCATCATCATCATCATCATCATCATCATCATCATCATCATCATCATCATCATCATCATCATCATCATCATCATCATCATCATCATCATCATCATCATCATCATCATCATCATCATCATCATCATCATCATCATCATCATCATCATCATCATCATCATCATCATCATCATCATCATCATCATCATCATCATCATCATCATCATCATCATCATCATCATCATCATCATCATCATCATCATCATCATCATCATCATCATCATCATCATCATCATCATCATCATCATCATCATCATCATCATCATCATCATCATCATCATCATCATCATCATCATCATCATCATCATCATCATCATCATCATCATCATCATCATCATCATCATCATCATCATCATCATCATCATCATCATCATCATCATCATCATCATCATCATCATCATCATCATCATCATCATCATCATCATCATCATCATCATCATCATCATCATCATCATCATCATCATCATCATCATCATCATCATCATCATCATCATCATCATCATCATCATCATCATCATCATCATCATCATCATCATCATCATCATCATCATCATCATCATCATCATCATCATCATCATCATCATCATCATCATCATCATCATCATCATCATCATCATCATCATCATCATCATCATCATCATCATCATCATCATCATCACACATCATCATCATCATCATCATCATCACATCATCATCACATCATCATCATCATCATCATCACACACATCATCATCATCATCATCATCATCATCATCATCATCATCATCACATCACACATCATCATCATCACACATCATCATCATCACACATCATCAAAATATTCATCATCACACATCATCATCATCATCATCATCATCATCATCTACACATCATCATCATCATCATCATCACACACATCATCATCATCACACACACACACACACACACACACACACACACATCATCACACACATCACACACACACACACACACACACACACACACACACACACACACACACACACACACACACACACACACACACACACACACACACACACACACACACACACACACACACACACACACACACATCATCACACACACACACACACACACACACACACACACACACACACACAACATCATCATCATCATCACATCATCACACACATTAATACACATACACACACATCATCATCATCATCATCACATCACATCATCACACACATCATCACACACACACACACACACACACATCATCATCATCATCATCATCATCATCATCATCACACATCATCATCATCATCATCATCATCATCATCATCATCATCATCATCACATCATCATCATCATATCATCATCATCATCATCATCATCATCATCATCATCATCATCATCATCATCATCATCATCATCATCATCATCATCATCACTACATCATCATCATCATCATCATCATCATCATCATCATCATCATCATCATCATCATCATCATCATCATCATCATCATCATCATCATCATCATCATCATCACATCATCACACACACACACACACACACACACACACACACACACACACACACACACACACACACACACACACATCATCATCATCATCATCATCATCATCATCATCATCATCATCATCATCATCATCATCATCATCATCACACACACACATACATCACACATCACACACACACATCACACATCATCACATTACACACACACACATCATCATCATCATCATCATCATCATCATCATCATCATCATCATCATCATCATCATCATCATCATCATCATCATCATCATCATCATCATCATCATCATCATCATCAT